>NC_090812.1:140099415-140403165 GCF_000390325.3 Nicotiana tomentosiformis
TGTAAAATTCACCAGTAGAAGTAGAATGCAATAACATATGTTCTTTTATAGGACTTAGCAAAACTTTCTAGACATTTTTACTATTTAAAGGGTGATGAATTAAAAAAAACATAAAATATGGCTAGAGTATAGATCCATCAACTATTCGACAACGACGTAAAAGAAACCAAGTAAAAGCAAAGAAAATATAAATCACACGAGTGGAAAGATATTAACCAAGCTAAGGCTCAAGAATAAAGTCTATATTAAATAAAAAGATAAATCTAAATTATATGAAAGGAAACATATTCAATACATTATAGTTTGCTACTCATAATCGCTAGAATACTTTATGTTTTGCTAATAAAGATACTTGAAATAACTTAATTTAAGTATAAGTAGCATAATATGTTTTAAGAATTAGTATTTTGAGTTTAATTACTTGTTGGCTTGTAACACTTTTCATAATTCCAAGGCCCAATGAAAATTTAAGTGCTTTATTAGTTTTAAACTTACTATATAAATATTCCACATGTAAAATTTATTCTGTACGGTTCGATATTTTTTCGGTTTATTTTTATAAAATAAAAAACTTACCCTAATTATCGGTACGGTTATAGATTTATATAAAAACGTACGATTTCTTTAAAAGAAACCTAAAAATCGATACGGTCGGTTCAGTCGGTTTTCAAATATCCATTGCCTAGCTAATCACGTTCATGAGCATTTAAGTTATTTACTGTATTGAATGTAATCCTAATTAAAAAAAAATAGGTGAATAAGAAACTCATAAGTCCTATTTTAACGCTCCACATTCACTTCATTCTCCCTAAACATGTGCAACTAATTCCTAATTAAATATGTAATTTAGCCCAATTCACCTCCTAGGTTTAACGTAAATTGAAACCTTTCTTTATGGATTTGACGACTAGACTCTTTCATTCAGTTAATTTAGAAGGAACATATTTTGTCAATTAATTAGTTTGAAAGCTAAAAGACTTTATCACTTAATTCATATTATTATACTAAATACTAAAATACTAAAAGTAGGTAGGAAACTGCGTTATTAAATCAGTTAAAAAGTACAATTAGGTTTGAGTCCATTCTTATTCTCCTTTAGTTACACCCATAAACGTACTCCTTCAGTTGCTCCCAAGAAATAAATTTCATGGATTTTTGCTCTTCTTCCCCTTTTAAAGCCACGTTCTCCTTCAATATCTCTATCAAATTAATATTTTGGTTTTTTGTTTTCCCCCACGTTCTTCTTCAAGAGCCCCCTAAAATTGGTGTTTTGGTTTTTTTTCCAAGATATTGATTGCTGCTTCATTCAGTTTCTTTTACCTAATAAAGTCGTTGAAATCATTCTTTTTACTTATTATTTGTAGTTATTTCACTCTTTATATTTTGTTTCTTTCATCTTACATGGTAACTCCTTTTACATGCATGTTCATATTCCTCAAAGCACTCGATATAAGTGCACAATAATATGTCTTTATCCCAATCATCCTTGTATTCTTTCTGGCAGAATTTTTTTTACAGATTTTTTGGTTGCCGCATTACAAAATTGGTAATAATTCTACATTCTTATCATTGCTTTGAACTTTATTAAGATATTCATATATGTGCCAGCTGATGTTGCTTGATTTCCCAATTAAACCACAATAATTAGTAGCTTCTTTGAAATATATTACTCCCTCCGTTTCAATTTATGTGAACCTATTTTTTTTTAGTCCGTGCCAAAAAGAATGACCTCTTTCCTTTTATGGAAACAATTTACCTTTATGCAATGATTTATAGCCACACAAAATATATGTGACTCATTTTACACCACAAGTTCAAAAGTCTTCTCTCTTTTCTTAAATTCCATGCCCAGTCAAATGAGTTCACATAAATTGAAACGGAGGGAGTATATTTTAGAACATTACTCTTGTCTTGCAACTATATATTGTATTTGGTGCTTCAACTTCTAAAGGATATATATTAGATAGGAAAATAAAGTTTCTACATTACAACTATATATTCTCTTAGCTACCATAGGATAACTTACAATGTCAAATGAAGAAGAGCTAGGAAAGTTGTGCATACCTATTAGCAGGATGAAGAAATATGCTATAAAATGGGTAATTAAAGTTTTAGTCATTCGACGAGGTTTAATAAAGGAATACAAAAATGAGAACGGCGAAGGTGTACGTTGGCAGCTAATATTCGTTGATGAAGAGGTAACCTTATTTTAATAGTTTCTTATATTCATTGCTCAATACACTGCCTCCTTTCATCCTTTGGTGACACTATTGCTTGTTCATCTTGACACAGGGAACAAAAATACAAACTACTCTTTTCAATAACGATGTTCAAGTATGAAAGAGTTTTTTCGACCAAAATAAAAGCTACTACATTATAAACGGAAAAATATGCGGCACAAAACCAAACTTCTTATCTGTGTACAAGGACCTCGAAGTAGCGTTTTATAGCAACATAGAAATAATACAGTGCAACATTGAATTTATGTCTCAACAATTCTCCAATGATTTTATTTCTTTGGACGAGTCAGAACAGATCACTAATGAGACTTTATTTGGTAAATACCTAAAGTATTTTGCAACTGCAATTATTCGATATTTAATATTTCATATTTTTTTTAGATGTGATTTGCATTGTAATAAAAGTGAAAGCACTAAATGGAGAAGGACGAAGCAGAAGGCGAGAAGTAATAATAGTTACGAACGAAAGGCAAAGTTACCACCAGTTGCGAGAAGTAATAATAGTTACGAACGAAAGGCAAAGTTACCACCAGTTACTCGCCACTCATGATTTAGACTTTACTACCTGTAATATAAATAGAATGTAATTTTTATGATACTCAATTTTAAATATATAGGTATGATAAAAAAAACTTTTTGACTTTGTGGGGAGACTTAGCAACGTGCTAATCTACTTATCTACCATCTTGACAGGAAAATCTATTTATCTGTTAGACCAGTTCATTTTATGCTGACATGTTATCTAAGGGCTTGTATTTATGAGATAATGTATGTTATGCATAAATCATCATTGACATAGTTCATGACTTCATGGTGGACTACTCTATGCCAACAGAAAGCTTTATTACTTCCAACTGGTACATGCTTAGAGGTTGTAATATTAAAAACTTTCTTGGTATCAGCTTTATTTATAAGATAATAAGATGGTGTAAGTGATTTATGGATGCTTATTCTACGGATTAACGAATGAATAACTTAAACATTGAAGATAGCATATTAATATAACATATTCTGACAAAAAATATAATATTTCTCATTGAAATTGCTAAATAATTTCTTATCCAGATTGTTTGGTACAAAAATTAATGAATATTTGTTAAAAGCAGCATAAAAATGGTTCTACTTAATTTAGTTGATTTAGCTTATTTTTAATTTTAAAACTTTTAATTAATCATTACTTACGTGTTTTAATATTATCTATATTGTTTTAAAAAGTTTGTACATATTAATATGGGACACGTGCAATGCACGTGTCCAAAGACTAATCCTTAAAATAATGGGAAGACATTTTAACAGTATATACAAGCCAATAGCGTTAAAATAGTGCATTATTAGTGTTCATTGGAAGGTTTTCCAAATCTCAAATTGATTTTAGGAAGGTCTAAAAATAAACTGTATTTCTCTATCATTTTAGAAAGAGAAGAAAAGTGTAAGGGTACTGAAGTTATCACCACAACATCATACCACTTTCAATGGAAGAAGGATTACACACTTCACCTTCTATTGCCTCCATTTTAGGTGAAAAAAAAAGCCATGTCTTGTATTTGGCTAGTTTTATTTGAATTGAATCAATAAAAAATTTCAAACTAATGCAACAAATCTAAAAGTATAGCCATAACAAGTGGATCCTCAATGGAAAATACTGATTCTTTTATAGATGTTAGCCTCGCCGGTCCGTGTAATGGCATTGTCTGCATTTCTAGTTACAGAAAAACTATTTTGTATAACCCAACATTGAGAGAATCATGGGAACTCCCTCCTAGCCTTCTCAACAATAACAACCACTCAGTATAATCCCACAAGTGGGGTCTGGAGAGGGTAAGATGTTCGCAGTCTTACCCCTACCCTGGAAGGGCAGAGAGACTGTTTCCGATAGACCCTCGGCTAAAGAATGTGAAAGAAGTCCTGATAGCCAGTAATAGCAAGACAAATAATTAGAAAACTAAATCGAAGATAGCAATAGAGAATATGAAAGGGGTACTGATAAAGTAATAGCAAGATAATATATTTAGAAAACTAAATCCAAGGCAGCAAACGAGAATATGAATGAATTACTGCTAGCAAGCTACGGAATTACCGATAGCAAGTAATAACGAAACGAGACATGCGAATATAGCAAACTAAGGAAAAAGGGTATTGTACTAGCACTACTACTATCGAACTAGAGAAGACGCATGGAAACGCACGACTACCTACTAACCTTTTATCCTAATTTTCAACCTTCACACCCTTCTATCTAGGGTCGTGTCCTCGGTTAGCTCAAGTTGCGCCATGTCCCGCCTGAGCACCTCTCCCCAAGACTTCTTTGGCCTACCTCTACCCCTCCTCTCACCTCCCAAGGTCAACCTCTCACATCTCCTGACTGGGGCCTCTGTGCTTCTCCTCTTAACATGCTCAAACCATCTCAACCTTGCCTCACGCATCTTTGCCTCCACAGGGGCCACTCCCACCTTGTCGCGAATAACTTCATTCCTAATTCTATCCAACCTAGTATGCCCACACATCCATCTCAACATCATCATTTACGCTACTTTCATCTGTTGGACATGAGTTTTTTACTGGCCAACACCCTGCCACATACAACATAGTCAGCCTAACCACAACCTTGTAGAACTTACCCCTAAGTCTCAACGGCACATTCTTATCACACAAGACACCGGAAGCGAGCCTCCACTTCATCCACCCTGCTCCGATACGATGTGTGACATCCTCATCTATCTCCCCATACTTCTGAATTATAGATCCCAGATACTTGAAACTCTCTCTCCTCGGAATGACTTGTGTATCGAGTCTCACATTCCCATCTGCCTCTTGGGTAACACCGCTGAACTTGCACTCCAAGTATTCTGTCTTAGTCCTGCTCAACTTGAAACCCTTAGACTGCAGAGTATGTCTCCAGACCTCCAGTCTCTCGTTAACGCCACCTCGCGTCTCATCAATCAGGACTGTCATCCGCAAATAAGAAGCACCAAGGCACCTCCCTTGAATGTGACACGTCACAGAATCCATCGCCAGAGAAAACAAAAACGGGCTAAGTGTTGATCGCTGATGCAACCCCATCTCAACCGGAAAGTAGTCAGAGTCTCCTCCTGCTATCCTAACTCGTGTCTTAGCTCCATCATACATGTCCTGAATCACTCTAATATACGCTACAGGCACTCATCTAGCCTCCAAACATCTCCATAGAACCTCTCTCGGGACTTTGTCATAAGCTTTCTCCAAGTCAATGAACACCATATGCAAATCCTTTTTCACCGCCCTATACTGCTCCACCAGTCTCCTCACAAAATGAATGGCCTCAGTAGTCGACCGTCCCGGCATGAAACCAAACTAGTTCTCGGAAATGGACATACACCTCCCCAACCTCCCTTTAATCATCCTCTCCCACACTTTCATCGTATGGCTTAACAACTTGATACCCCTATAGTTGTTGCGGTTTTGGACATCCCCGTTGTTCTTGTACAACGGGATCATCGTACTCCGCCTCCACTCTTCGGGTATCTTCTTCGTCCTAAAAATGACGTTAAATAACCTTGCAAGCTATTCCAAGCCCTCCTTACCCACGCTCTTCCAGAATTCCACCGGGATCTCGTCTGACCCAGTCGCTCTACCCCTACTCATCCTGCGCATAGCCCCTACAACCTCCCCCACTCGTATGTGTCTACAGTACCCAAAATCTCGCTGCCGCTCCGAGTACTCCAATTCCCCCGGCACAATGCCCCTATCTCCCTCTTCATTCAAGAGTCTATGGAAGTAAGACTGTCATCTCTGCCTAATCTGTGCCCCCTCCAATAAAACTCTTCCCTCCTCGTCTTTTATGCATCTCACTTGGTCCAAATCCCGGGCCTCCCGCTCCCTCACCTTCGTTAGCCTGTACAACTTCTTGTCCCCGCCTTTATCCCCAATATCTTCGTATAAACGACTAAACGCCACGGTCTTAGCCGCAGTAACCGCCAACTTCGCCTCCTTCCTAGCCTTCTTATACCCCTCTCTGTTAGCACTTTTCTGCCCTTCGTCTATACTCTCTACTAGCTTCAAATATGTCGCTTTCTTGGCTTCCACTCTCCCTTGAACCTCTTCGTTCCACCACCAGTCCCTTTTATGGCCACCAGAAAAACGCTTTGAGACCCCTAACACCTCTCTCGTCGCCTCTCTAATACAATTTGCTGTCATATACCACATACAACTCGCGTCCCCGCTACTCGTCTAAGCCCCCATAGCCAGCAACTTCTCCCCCAACTCCTAGGCCCTGTCCTTAGTCAATGCACCCCACCTGAACCTAGGTATACCAGACATAGCCCTCTTCTTCCTCGTCCACCTGATCTCCAAGTCCGTAATTAAAAGCATACGCTGGGTCATAAGATTCTCGCTCGGGATGACCTTGCAATCCGTGCATAAACCTCTATCACATTTCCTGAGAAGTAGATAATCAATCTGGGTCTTGGCCATCGTACTCCGAAAAGTTATCAGGTGCTCCGCCTTCTTCGGGTAACACGAGTTAGCAACAAGTGCTATGCCCTCCTAGCCTTCTCCATTCACACTTACCTCCACGTGACAAGTGTCATCCTGTAATTGGTTTCAGGTTCGACCCCAGAATTAATGATTATAAGATTGTTAGAATCCTCAATCCGAATGGTCAATATGTTAGTAGTGTTGAGATCTATAATCTAAGTACAAATTCTTGGAGAGAAGCTGAGGATATTCCATTTATAGTAAATACCACACGTTGTTTCATACATTGTTCAACGAAGCTTTTCATTGGCGTGTAACTAATATGTCATCATTGGAGGATTATTATATCGCTTCGTTCAACTTCAGCACTGAGTTGTTCGGCCGCATTTTGTTCCTCCCTGTGTTACGTGAACTAGACAAAAGTCTTGTCATCTTAAAAGAATCTCTAGCTTTGATTTGTTATGAGACCTAATTTTATCCATACGAAGGCGAGATAAAGTACTAACAACAACAACAACAACCTAGTAAAATCCCAAAAGTAAGGGGTCTGGGGAAGGTAGTTTGTACGCAGACCTTACCCCTACCCCCGTGGAGTAGAGAGACAGTTTCCGATAGGCCTTCGGCTTAAGAAAACGAAAAAGACAAAAGAGACAATATATCAGTATCATCAACAGAAACCATAGAAATAATAAAATATTATAAGAAACCAAAAAATAGTTGAAACGCAATACAATAACCAGTAAAGAAAAACGGGAGTAAAGAAAAACGGGAGAATAGTGAGAACACAACATAGCAAGATAAAGTACCAATATATAGATATAAGGTTGATGAAAGAGTATGGTGTTAGAGAGTAGTGGATTAAAGAATTTACAATTGGACCATTGATCTTAGAGACGCCTTTATCAGTTTGGAAGAATGACATAGAATTAATGATAGAAAGCAAGGATGGAAAACTTGCGTCTTGTAACCTTCTTATTACGAAAGAAATTAAGGAGCTTGGCATGTCTGGTATTAAACTCACATTGCACGTTGCTCTTTGCAAAGAGAGCTTAATTTCGATCAAGAGAGAGAGAGAGAGAAGTGGTCATAGGTGAAACTCAAATACTTGATGTTGTAAAGTTGGCTTGTTGACCCATATGTATTTGGTAATCTACTGCAAAATAATGATAATTCTCTTCTGAATGCTTCTTATTTGTGATTATCTTGAGAAGTTGAGATAGTATGTAATTTATGAATTCTAAAACAGTGGACAATAATCAGTGCAACTTACATGACATTCATGTTGAGACAGATGAACGTGGTAAATGTTCTTTTGTGTCTCCCTCCCTCTCTTTCTTCACAAAAAGAAAAAAGAAAGAGAGAGCTCCACCTTTCTCGTCAAAAACTTGTTCGTTTTACCTCTTTTCTGCCTTTGTTGGCGTCTCGAAGAGCTGGAACTCAACTTACATATTTTTACCCAAATCCTGACAAAAAGAAAAAAATCATCAAGTTGAGACAAGATAATCATACTTAATAACACTATATGGTGCTGAAGCTTCCTGAGGTTAATTAGTTGGGGGGGAAACTTCAATATTTTTAATAGGTAGAAAGCAAATAATCTGTCACATGTACCTTTGACTTGTATTAGAGCTCTGCATTTAAGGAGGAGAAATAACTTTTACACAACTCAGCAAACAGATCAAAGCTCAACAATGAACTTGTGAACAACCTCCTCCTCCTTGCTCAACTCACTGGAAAAGGAAAAGAACAAGATTATATGAATTGCTATAGCGATGAAACTTCAAGCAATACATGCACTACAAAATCTTCAAGCAAGATTGGTTCATATTCGAAAGACTATGCACATTCAGGCTGACATAGCTACGTATCTTCATGGTAAAATATTTCTAGTTTGTTAATATTACAATTTGCTATCAACGTTCTAGAGCAAACTATTAATTCCTACCAATACTCTTTTTTAGAATGTATAAATATCTCTGTAGTTGAAATGTATCATCTTTGTTGTATTTAACATTAAATTTCATCTCGAAGTTAAGATGCTTCCTCTGCTTCACAGTGCAATAGACGCTACACACTGCTCAACAAGATTTAACAAGTAAAAATAATTTCAAGAAAACAAAGAGAAGTAGCAAAAATAGAAAAGCAACTGAAGGAGAGAATAACTTACCTCTATCACAGTACCATTTGATTTAACCATTATATGCATTCCTCGTTGATTCTTATGGTGGAAATTTGAGCTCTTTGTGACCAGCATTCCCTCTTCTTAGCCAGGATTCCCCCTTCTTAAATTCTAGACGTGGTTATAGGCAACGAACTGGAAGGGACTTGAGATTTGGACAATTATCGATGAGCTGGAGGGAGGAGGGAAGCTATAAACTGAAATCATTTTCAAAATAGAGCAAAGAGATTAGTCAATCATACCATGTACTCTTATCAAATCCCTGACAAAGTAGAAAAAATATAATATTATCCTTAATTTGCTAAAACTCCATTCTAGAGATGATAATTCTAATAACATAGGTACAAAACTAAGAATCCTATATAAGATAATCATAACATACATACAAACTAAAAACCGCTGTCCTATAGGAGTAAAACTATCATTTCATGCTCATCAAGTTCCTGATGACAAGTTTATCATCCATCCCAGGTTTAGGCTAGAAGGAAAGGAAGAAATACAAACAAAAGAAATTATCATCACATGAATGCTGAAAGGGCACACACTTTAGCTATCACTTGGCCAAATTTACACTTACATTTATGAAATAAGCAATCTAACTATGAAAATATCTTAAGCCTAATGACTGCCAACTCATAACAACAGAAGTTTATTTTTTTTAAAAATTTTGGATGGTTGTCCGTGATTATACACACACACATACATTGGAATATAGTTTCTATATGGAGCTTTAGCATAGATCTCTACATTTAATGACGAGCAAAACATCACACAGTAGGATGAATCATTCTTCTTAATCAAGAGCAGAGAGCTACATCATTCAGACATACCATCAAATTTGTTTCTTTCTAGTTTTTACTGGAAATGAAACTTCGCACGGTAGGATGAATCATTCTTCTTAATTAAGACAAGATCACGTTGATCATGGTTTGGTGTAACTAGAAAATAGTACAAATACTTACTTATTTGGACAAAATATCATTTCTGAAGTTGTCAAACATTGCATTTGTGATCTGTTCTGATATTTTGGAAAGAAAACCTGAAAGTCAAGTGAAATTTTTTAAGCTAAGTAGTTTGTTCGAACAAATAAAAGTTAACAGAGCCAAGCCTCAAACTACTACCAATCTATGCTGAATAATCCACTGTAAAAGAAGACAGAGCAAAACAAGTTATATAAATTGTGTAATATGTAAAGCTTAGTCAACCATTTAATTTGGACAAAATATCAGTTTCAATAGTTAATAGCAGTGGATATTTAATTGATATAGAGAATGACTACGCCTTTTCATTGATGCTTGAAATTCGGCATAGGAAAAACTCCGGTATAGAAAATTACATAATATTTCCTTCTGACTGATGAAAGAGAAGTAATGCTGGCAAAATTCTACACAAAAGAGAGGTATGTTTCCTCACTTACACTCTTCTGACAGACCACTGTTGAGGTGATTGCCTATTCATAAAGAATGTCAGCACAACATTGTTTTCATCAACTGAGCAAAAAGGCTGGCAATTGACGCTTTGCGCTGCTCTACAAGATTAACAAAGAAAAAGAATTACAAACAAGCGAAGAGAAGTAATGAAATATAAAGCTGCTGAAGAAGTGAACAACTTACATTTATCAAAGTTTTTGGCCACTACTCTCCTTTCTCAAATTTTAGACACGGTTTGAGCAATGGGCAGTTGAAAATACAGATGGAAGAGGGCATTCCCTTTACTGGAAGAGATTGAAGATTAGGACAACTCTGACTTGATGATGATTCCATGGCTTCATTGTTGCAATAGACGCTTTGCGCTGCTAAAAAAATTAATGAAGGAAAAGAATTAACAAACAAGCTAAGGGAAGTAAACAAAAATAAAAAGCTACTGAAAAAAAAAACTTACATTTATCAGAGCACCATTTGCTTTAACCATTACAGGTATTCCTCCTCGACCTTTATGGTGGGAATATGAGCAATTTTTGGCCAGTAATCCCCCTTCTCGAATTCTATACGTGGTTTGAGCAATGGGCAGTTGTGAATAGATAGTCTAGAGATGGAAGAGGGCATCCCTTTTACTGGAAGGGATTGGAGATTAGGGCAAGTCCAGATGGACAGCTTAGAGAGGGAAGAGGGCAGTGCTGATTCTGCAAGAGGGCAATCCCATATATTCAGCACAGAAAGGGAGGAGGGAAGCGCTGATTCTGGAAGAGATTGAAGTTGATAGCAGGAGTTGATCTCTAGAAATCGAAGGGAAGTGAGGTGCCTAAGACCTTCGGTTGGTAATGAATGGAGCTCATGATGCCGATATAAATATAACTCAGAAAGAGATGAGGGAAGCCCTTCTTCCAGCAGTGACCGAATTTGAGGTAAATTAACAATAAATAGAGATTCAAGCGAGGTGAGGCGTTTGACAACTTGGCAGCTTAATGTTTTCAGATTGTCTACTTCAAGACTTCGAATAGAGCAAGGCAACTCCCAATTTTCACCAGCAAGAATCCCTTCATCACTACCATCATGGTAGATGGTTAAATCTGTGAGAAAAGGGAGTCTCTGTAAGTCCCACTCCTTCCAGCAATTCACCAGTTTCTTGCAATTGTGGATCTCAAGAACTTCTAAATTGCAGGGCAATCCTCCTTCAGGAAAGGACTCCATTTCTGGACAATTTTGGAGTAGCAGTTCCTTAAGATATGGAAGGAGTTCCTCCATACGTTCTGGAAGCGACTTCAGCTTTTCACAGTTGAAAATATACAACTTACGCAATGGCATCGCCTGAGTCCCGCCTGCCACCAAAAGTATTTCCAGATTTTCACATTCATTAATTCTGAGATGTTCAGTCCCATTGGGAATCAAAAGCCTAGTAAGGCTGTGACAACTTTCTACGCTAAAATAGCGTGCTCTTGGAACCAACTCAGGTGATATATCATCTATAGAATCGCATTCATCGAGTTCCAGATTCTCGAGAAACATGTTACTTCCTCTAGAAATCATCTGACTAATTGACGTCTCCAATTTCAATTTCTGACAACGACGCATCCTTATTTTCTTCAATGTACTTGGCAAACTGCTAAAAGGTAAGCAGGTAAGAGAGTCAGAGTGATCAATATATAATTCAACTATCTGCTTCATTCCCTGAAGTTGGGATGCAAACAGTTCGGCATGATCAAAAAGAACTCCATCCTTAGGAGAACCAACAACTTCAAACTTTTTTAAACTTGAAAGTTGAATAGGTGTCTCCAAAATGAGTTCAGGACATTTTGAAATTCTCAATCTTGTTAGAGAACAAAGATTTTCAGGAAACTTCCCAATCAACTTAGGACAATCAAAAATTGAAAGGTCCTGAAGTGTAGGGAAATCTCCATTGCCTAGAACATGCCAGTGCTTCCACTCCAGCATCCTTGCAAATTCAAGCTTCTGAAGAGAGTTAAAAGGCTTCTTGGAGGACAAATTACCATAAAAATCTTCAGCCACCTCCACTATTCGATGCATCCCTCGAATTGCAAGAAATTTCAAAGATGGAAGTTGTCCTAGTGCTGGAAGGGAATCACAATTCTTGCAATTGCTAAGAGACAATTCCACCAGTTTAAGAAACGAATGATAAGCGATCCAGTTTGGAAACTTTGTCCCTCCATATCCGGTAATTTGGAGTTCTTTTATGTTCCGATTTGGATGTAGCTCATCAAGTATGTCTCTTTCATCTTGAGAACTGTCAGCAATACTTTTTTCACTCCACTCCAACGATAACTTTTCAACATGATTCTTGTCCCTCATGTTTGCCTTCACAGCTTCCCTTCTATCAATCACATTTTGCAACTCTAGGATTGATAGAGATCCATACAAGTTATGCAGCTTATCCATACCTCCGATTCTTGAACCACTGCAACCACCTAGAAGAAATTTAGCTCCCACTAACACGTGGAGGCTTTTGAACTTGCTTGGAAGTAGCGGTAGCTTCAAGCGAGAAGCGTTGCTAATGTCAAGGTAACGCAAGTTGATCAACTTTTACATTTGCAATGGTAACTCCTCAAGATAATAACAAGATGACAAGAGAAATGTCTCTAAGTTGTACAATACACAAATCGAATCTGGTAACTTTCTTATCTTTGTCAGGGAAAGGTCCAAAAATTTCAGGAGCTTCAATTCGATTAACAAGACATTCGGCAACTCCTCAATCTCATAGCAAGCCAATGATAATGCCCTTAAGGATGTTAGACTTGGCAATATGTTATGCAACACCCTCTTGCTTAAAGGAAATGAATTATCGAGCTCAAAACTTATTGGAAGCAATGTTCTCAGCTGCTTCAATTTGTGTAGGGGTTTCAATTTCTCAAAGTCACCATATCCCATTGAATATGATAGGTGTCGACTTTTTTCCAATATATGAGATCCTTCGTTATCTTCCAGATTGATACAAAGTTTTGAAGATGCCATTTGGGCCAAATCATTGACAAGGTCATGCATTAAGAATACCTCTACCTTCCTTTTAGAAGACTCTTGGACCCTTTCGAACAACGATCTTGATCGCAACTCGAGAAAGTATTGGTTGCCTAAATCTTCAATTGTTTCATCTTTTTGCAACTGTTGTACGAGACCATTAGCAATCCAGAGTTGAATGATTTGTTCTTTGCAAAATGGATAATCTTTGGGAAATATTGCACAATAGGAAAAACATTGCTTCAAATGCACGGGAAGATCATTGTAGCTCAGCATCAACGCTGGTAATATGCTGTTATCTGGCAGTTCCCATATTTCGCTTCTCAAAACACGTCTCCACTCTTCAACCTCTGATTTGGAGCGCAACAAACCAGCAAGTGTCTTTAGTGCTAAAGGCAATCCTTTGCACTTAATTGCAATTTGTTTTCCTATCTCTTCAAGTTCTGGATTTTTCTTAGGATCCCTATTTTCAAATGCATGTCTTTTGAATAAAGGCCAAGAGACTTCAGTAGACAGAGTTCCCACGTTAATTAGCCCACTACCCATCATCAAGGCAACACTCTCCTTACGTGTCGTCACAATGATCATACTTCCATTTTCTCCTTGTGCAAAAGGATTTCTCAAGTCATACCAATCATTGTAGTTGTCATTCCAAACATCATCTAAAACAATAAGGAACTTTTTCCCCTTTAAGCTTTCCATCAATTTGATCTGAAGCTGATTAAGATTGTTGTCAACCATCAAGTCGGATGAACCAATTTCTTGAAGTAACCCTTTTGTTATTCTAAAAACATCATATGGTTCAGACACACAGATCCAAGATTTCAACTTAAAATGTTGTTTCACCTTCTCATCATTGTAAACAACTTTAGCAAGTGTTGTCTTGCCAACACCCACCATTCCAACAATAGGAATTACAGTCAACTTTTTTTCTTTTGCATCATCAGACAATAAACGGTCAACCAATATATTTATTTCATTCTGCCTACCAAAGATGTCAGATTCATCAACCACAGAAGTTGAAAGTCTTCTAGTTTCTTGTTTACCCGAGTCAAGATGGTCATTTAGGCCAAGGCAGCCAATTTGCTTTTGCAACTCCTCCAATATTTCAATGGTATCTACCAACTTCTCCTTTATGTAAAGAAAAAATTTATCACTCAAGCACAAGTTGAGGTCACTTCCCTGTTGGTTGTTTGTTTCTGAAAAAGTTTTATACTGACCTTCCACCTTAACTCTCAGAACTTCATAATTGATTTCTTCCATTAAGTTTTCAGCACTGTCCACAGCATCCCGAAGTTCATTAAGCCACTCACTCACATTTGGATTTGATGCCTGCTTATTCTCTGCATCATTTAGCACAATCTTAAGACCACGCAAAGTCCTCCTCAGCTTCTTTAACAGCAAAACATCATGCTTGCCCCTTCGAAACATCTTCAGAAGCTCACCTTGAGGAGCAAGCCTATCAAAGAGAACTTGCAGAACTGAAGAGAGAAATGCACCACCAAATGTTAAGCCAATATCCATTTCTAAAAGCTGCAACGCAAAAGAGGCAACCACAAACTGATCAAGAACTTGCTTGCCTGTTTCTATCTTAAAATTAATCTTAGTTTTACTTGTTCAATGCTAAGAGTAATATACAAACGAGAATGATCAGAGTACACTAACTTGTTGAATGACCTTATCTTTTTCTCTTTTGCTAGTGGCCTTAATTACCTGTAATTCCTACAACTATGTTTGCTATTAACATAGTGTAGTTCACAGTCATAGGAAGAAGAAAAAATAGAACTGTCCTTTTCTCTTTTCAAAGAGTATGACTTTTCATCCAACAAAAGAACAAAGACTTCATAATGGGGTCTTGGTTCTTGAATATTCATTCCTTTCTGAATTCTGAGCTGAAAATTTGAGGCCATAGATGAAGGGTAGTTGGGAGTGTAGAAAGGGACTGAAATAAATGAGCCTAAAATGATAAATTTCTGTAGGGCATGGTTTGGTGTGCCATTTGCTTCATGCAGAGGCGGAGCTAGGATTCGAAGTGTATGGGTTCTAAATTACAAATACAAAAAAGTCACTGGGTTTTCTTCTACTGTAGCAGTAGCTCTACTGTAGCTCCGCCCCTGACTACATATTAAAGTTTTCTTCTTAATAAGGGCATAAGACCACTCCATGTGAATGCAAGTTAGTCTCACTAAGAAACTAAAAACAAGAAAGTAGGACAACAACCACATACCTTGTCTGTCGTCAGACTCCAAGTTTGAACTTTTGGAAAGAACCAAAGCACAAATTGATAAAGAGAATGAAGTTCAAAATGTGGGACAACCCTAGAATCAAAGATTAAAAATCAGATTTCGTATAAATTGTAAAATATAAAATATAAGAGGAAAACATGAAGAAAATAAATCAGGAAAGAAGAATTGAAGAAGGAAAAAGGATCTAACTTCTAAGGGAGAAAGAGCTTACACTGCGAGAGTTGGAAGGCCTCCGGCTCCGGCAAATTGTGGTAGCACGCCGACGATCAACAACCTTAGACTTTTTGTTTTGGGAGTTGAGAAGATTAGAAGAAACAGCCTTATGGTTTATTTATTAAAAAGAATAAATGGAGTAGTTTAAGGAAGGCAAAGTGTTGTTGTTTGGACTTTGAAGTTGTTTGGGGGATTACGACGTGTTTAATTTCTGCTTTCTTAAAAAGAAAAATTGTAAAAAAACAAGAAAATAGCTCACTGCTCTTACCATTCAACCTAACCCTTTCCTTACTGGATTTGGCATGATATAGTTATATATAAACAATAAACTTTTCAATATAAATACAGAATTTCAGAAAAAGTTTTCATTTCCCACAGCTCGTTATAGTGAATAATTGGGCCTTACTCATTTACCAGTTACCACTATAAACACCAGCTTCTCTGATTGAAGAAAAATTATGACAACGAATCTAGTTTTCCCAGAAATATTTTTTATTTTATTTTAATTATTTACCCTTTTTTTGTAGAAGGAACAAGACAATAGAGCATAGAAGTAGGAAGAAAAGACACTTCAAAATATGGAGTCCAGAACTCATTTGTGGTTCTTTTTGACAAAAAAAAATAAAAATGCGTGTAAAAAAAAGAGTTATCTAACTATGTATAACGATCTTTTAAAGAGCGCTATACTTTATCGGACGTTTTGGACGTTAAAGTATAACGCTCTTTAAAAGAGGGTTATACATATAACGCCTTTAGAAACAGCGCTATATATGTATAGCGTTATTATAAAGAGCGTTATACCTGTTTTTTAGGCCCACCAATGTGTTTTCATGTTATTTTGTATTTTTTTTGCGATTAAACTAGTATGTTATTTTTATCCGGACTAAGATATTAGTGTTCTGAAAAAATATATAAAAATTGAGAAATTATTATTATTTGTTAATAAAAATATTTAATAAATTTCTTTTACTGTTTTATATGTATTTTCGTGAATATTTTGTGATTAAATTTATTGTTGTTTTTATCTAGTTTAGATTATTTATTTGCTTAAAGACTAGTAATATAGTGCTCTTTTAGCGTAGTAAAATGTGGAGCTTTTTAGCATAGTATCCCTATAGTTTAAGTATCTCATATATTGATAGATCAAACACAAACTCTGTCCAATTTATAAAAATTAATTATTTAATTTACAAAACAAACATATAAAATTATGAAACTAACATGTAAAATATTAAAATTAACACATACAAGAATTCAGGATAGCTTGGTGTTACTAGGCCTCAAATATCGAGCCTGAAACTCATAGATATATACTCTGTCCAATTAAATATTGTAGAATTATAAAAAATAATTATTTAATTTACAGAACAAACATACAAAATTATGAAAATAATAAAATTGACACATATAAGAATTCAGGATAGCTTGGTGCTACTGGGCCTCAAATATCGAGCCTGGAACCCAAAGATATATACTCTGTCCAATTAAATATTGTAGAATTATAAAAAATAATTATTTAATTTACAGAACAAACATACAAAATTATGAAAATAATAAAATTGACACATACAAGAATTCAGGATAGCTTGATGCTACTGGGCCTCAAATATCGAGCCTGAAACCCATAGATATATACTCTGTCTAATTAAATATTGTATAACTGCAAAAGTTAATTATTTAATTTATAGATCAAACATACAATTAATGTTGTTTAATTTACAGTAGGCGACATGGACGTGCCGCCTATGCATCAGGTACTTTCTCCGATGAACTATTAGTGTTACAGGGGCGATCATAGGTCCGCCTACGTATAGGAGGGAGAGTTACTGGCCCAGACTCTCCGTGCCAGGAGAGTGGATTTTGGAGATTGGGCGGCTGCAGCTCGACTGGTTTTTGGTCACGGTCCTAATAGAGTGGTGGCAACAAGAGACGCAAACATTCCACCTGCCCATTGGCGAGGCCGCCATCACGCTGTAGGACGTGGAGGTTTTATATGGGATGCCTATTGATGGATTGCCCGTTGCACTGCCTCAGCCCATGAGAGAGATGACGCGTGGGCAGTATTTGGACATGTTGTAGCAGCTCACTGGTTTCAGGCCACAGGATGAGACTGCACACTCAGGGGCCAGTCGCATGAGTTTGATAGCTCTTGAGAATTTAACAAGAAGAAAAATTTGAATGGGAGTTAGGAATATTTTTGAATAGATTTTTGTAAAATCCTAACGCCTTTAAATAAGGCAATGTCTAGCTCGAGGGCTGAATTTTTTTAGGTATAGCGCTCTTTTAAAGGGCGCTATACCCATTTGAATCAATAGGTCAGTTAAGTTAAATGCAAGAGACTTATTGGTGGGCCCACAAAACAGGTATAACGCTCTTTATAACTGCGCTATACATATATAGCGATGTTTCTAAAGAGCGCTATACTTAGTTAGGTAACTCTTTCTATTCTTTTTGTGAAAAAGAATCACAAATGGATTCTGGGGTCTCAAAATATCAAGTCAAGTCTTTTGATTTCAGGGACTGTAATTGTAATTATTTGAGCTCTTTTTGCCATAGATAAGAAGTTTCGAATGTCTTAAAGAATCGAACTTCTCCTTCTCTAAAAAGCTAAACCCTCTGCGAACCCGTAAAGACTGGTAACTGCGAACACCAGTTACCAGTCTAGCTACCACGGCATAGTTCCGATATTTGTCATCTGATACTCCAGGCGTTGAAGAAGTCTGCGCACTTGACATAGCATCAGTTACTGATCCTCACCCGCCAGAGCTTGTTGCTCTTTAAAAGAATAAGACATCAAATAGGAATCTTTTGCAAAATACAAAGAAAAAAAAGCACAAACTGAAAATTAGGCAACACATTAACTAAAATCTCTCTCCTTTGTCTCTGTGTGTGTGTGGAGGGGGGGGGGGGGGGGTAAACTCTAAAACAGAAGTGATAACTTATTTGGTTGACTTCATCGTCTCTATCTCTTGGTCCAACCTTTCACACAACTTGAAAGGCTCATTTTTAAGCTTTCTAATATCCTGTTTGGCAAAGCTTCTCCGTACCCCAAAAGTATTTTTTTTCTCAAAAATATTTTTTTTTCCTATCTTGAGCTATTTGGCAACCTTTTTTGAAGAAAAAAAATACTTTTGGGCAGAAGCAGTTTTGACCTTTCTTTTATCAAAAATACCCTTAACAAAATATAGTATATACCAAAATAACCATTAAACCTAATACTTAAGATATTAATGTATAAATATTTTTTATTATTTTTAGGATAGCTTTCTAATATATAATGACTTTAGGGGTGTGAATGCTTTTATATTTATTGAATGATTTTTAATACATTTAACTTATATTAAAAGAATTAATTACTTTTAAATTTTATTTTCATATTTTACTTAAATAAAATAAAAATATTTAATTATTGCCTGCAATAATAATTTTTTAAGATTAATTATTTACTTATAATATTAAATATTAAGTAAATTTATACATGTCCTTATTCGTAATTTGATACTTAAAAATACTTTCTGAAAAGGTTGGTCAAACAGAAACTATTGCTCAAAAGTGTTTTTCAGAGTGATTAGCCAAACACAAACTGCTTCTCTCCAAAAGTACTTTTGAAAAAAGCACTTCTCAAAATAAGCTGGTTTCTCCGGATTGGCCAAACATCTATAACTCAACTCAATGCTGATTAGTGCAGGGAACATCTCAACATTGTAGGAGTGGGCGAGCATGGGATAGGGAGACCATAATTGACCAACATATACAAATTAAAAGAATGTACAGTGCGTGCAAGCTTCTCCAACTTCTTCTCAACTTTTTACAAAGTCAAACATGAAATTAACTAGTTAGACAACCGAAATACAGACTTAAGTTGGAACATTCAGTATGAAATTAATATTCAGAACAAAGCATCAAATAAAACTGCGTTAAGAACCCCTTAACCAATAGAAGTATGTAAGTCGAATAAAAAAATGAACACCCACCATAACATATACAGAATTGGCCCAAACCGTGCCAGAGAACAGGAACAGTACACCATTTTTATTGGAAAACAGTAAGAAATATGCTTGTTTGCAACAAAACTATTAAATACATACTAAAAACCAGGTTTTTTCCTTTTTCTGAAGCAAGAACAGAAGAAAGGAGTACTAGTTGATACAATTAGCAATAGGTTTGATATTGCAATAAAGCCATATTGATAGTCAGGGGAAAACCTCCCGCCTCTAAATCTATTAATTGATAAATACTTCCAATGATGATGCGAAAGAAAGAAAGGATGGATGCTTAAAACTGATAGGCATAATAATAAAATGATACTCAATCAAGACAATATAATCAAGATGAGGAAGATAAACCATATGAATTCTACAAACCATCGAATCATTGTTCCAACTATGTGAGAGTCCAAAAAGTACACCATATACACTTGAAAAACTACATGCTCCAGGTAAGTCATTAAGCACGATGGAAAATCACCTTGTTGGAGAAAGGAGACTACGTAGCTAAAAATCGAAAATTTTATATTTATTCCGTGTATGCACTCGTCACATTGCGTACACGGCTTTCACATATCACAAATATCACACAATATCGAATCCTAAGAAAAATTTTCCCCACACAAGATTAGACAAGTCACTTACCTCAAATCACGCTAAATCAGTCAACTAGAAAGGCCTTTTCCTCGATTTTCCAAACTCCAAACGGCTTGAATCTAGCCAAAATAATTTCATACTATAAATATAACTATAGAAAACTAATTTAAATAATGAAATTATTATCTTAGCAAAGAATTGAAAAATCGCCCCAAAAAGTCGACCCGGGCTTGCGTCTCAGAACCCGACCAAAATTATAAAAACCGAACACTTATTCGATATCGAGTCCAACCATACAAGAATTATTCAAATCCGATATCATTTCTCCTTTCAAAACTCAAAAATTTAGCCTAAGAAGTTCTATCAATTTTCCCCAATTTTTCCAACTCAAATCCCTAATTACATGATAAAATCAATGATAGATTAGTAGAATTTAATCAAAATCGAGTTAAGAACTTTTACCTAACAATCCCTCGAAATATCGCCTCAAATTGAGCTCCCTAAGTCCAAATTGTGAAATATGAAATAAACCCTCGATTTCAAACTTAAGTTCTGCTGCCAGTTATTTACACATCGCGATCGCGGAATTTCTTTCACGATCGCGAAGAACAAAATTTTCATTAGCTCAAAAACCTTATACGCGAACGCGGAAGACTGGTCGCGAACACGGTGAGAACGTTTCTAAAGCTACGCGATCGCATGTACACCTTCACGGCCGCATAGAGCAAAGTATCCACCTCCCCACATCCTCCCTTCCTTCACTGCGAACACGGCAATTGCCAAGCGTTCGCAATTCACTAATCTCTCAAGCTTCGCGATCACGTATGCCTTCACGCGATTGTATAGAACAAATCCACGCCTGCCAATCTCAAAGCTTCATGATCGCGGCCCCTTATTCGCGATCGCGTAAGAGGAAACCAGATCTAAAGAGAACTAGAACTTCAGCAATTCCTCAATGATCCGAAATGCACCAAGCATGGTCCAAATCATACCCGAGTCCCCCGGGACCTCAACCAAGCATACCAACAAGTCCTAAAATATCATACGAACACGCTCGAAGCGTAAAATCAGATCAAACAATAGTAGAATCACAAATCGCGCATCGATTCAAGCCGAAGAACTTATGAACTTCTGAATTCTGAAACTAACGTCGATTCATACCAAAACAACTCCGATTGACCCCAATTTTTGCACACAATTCATAATTGACATTACGGACCTATTCTAACTTTAGGAATTGGGATCTGACCCAGATATCAAGAAAGTCAACTCCTAGTCAAACTTTCCAAATTCCTCCAATTTTCAACTTTCACCAAATCGTGCCGAAACGACCTACGGGCTTCTAAATCAACATCCGAAAATGATCCTAAGACCAAAATCACCATACGAAGCTATTGGAACTATCAAAACTCTATTCCGGAGTCATCTTTATACAAGTCAAACTACGGTCAACTCCTACGACTTAACCTTCCAACTTAGGGACATATGTCCCATTTCACTCCAAAACTCACCCTAAACCAAAACCAAACACCCCGGCAAGTCACGTAACTATAATATAAAATAGAGGAGGCAATAAATAGGGGATCGGGGCTAATACACTCAAAATAACCGGTCGGGTCGTTACAGTTTGGTGTCATTCCGAGTTGGTTTGGTAGGAATCGGATGCTTGGTTGTGATTCTAGCAATTCTTGAGTTTCATTATGAATTGTATATATTTTGGAGTCTGAAGTTCCGGGTGTTATTTTGGTGTTATGAGCGCGCGAGCGAGTTTGTATGATATTTTTTGACTTATGTGGATGTTCGGTGTAAATCCCCAGTGTAACGACCCGACCGGTCGTTTTGAGCTCTAGCATATCGTTCGACAGTTTGAGACCTTAATTAGCTTCAATTCATGTATTGTGACTTTTACGTGTAGCCGGATTTGAATTTCGGGAAGTTCGGAGTTGACTTGGAAGGATAATTCTCAATTCGTAAGCTTTAAGTTTGAAGAATTGACAAAGGCTTGACTGTTGAGTAAACGACCCCCGAATCAGGATTTAAAGGTTCCTATAGGTTTGTAAGGTAATTTTGAACTTTTGCGTATTTTCGGGTTGACTAACGGATAGTCTGAGAGCGTTTTAGCACTTAATATCGGAAGTTTATATTTAAAAGTTTGACTTGGAGTGTGCTTTGGTGTTATCGGACTTCGGGTGATGTTTCGGGACCTTAGATAAGTTCATTTTATTGATTGAAATTTTTGGGTGAAGTTTGGTCATGATTCAGAATGTCTAAGTGTGATTTAGACGCGTTCGGCAAAGTTTGACGGTTTGAAAACTAAAAGAAGAATTTTGATCATCGATTTGTGATTTTGATGTTATGCGTGGCATTTCCAGCTTTTGGATAAGCTTGGATAAGGTATTGTGACTGGTTGGTATGGCTGGACGGGGTCCCGAGAGCCTCGGGTGTATTTAGGGATGGTTTCAAACTATTTCTCTTTATTTTATGATTGCTAGTTTCTGGTGTCAGGGTTGTGCATCGGTATCGCGAAGATAGACTTATGATCGCGTATTGTTGTTTGGGACCTGGGAGGAGTTTCTCTTCGCGATCGCAACTAGGGGCTCGTAATCGTGGTTCTTGATATGGGTAGGCTTCGCGTTCGCGTGGTGAGGGTCGCGAACGATGGCCAACGCCAGACAAAATGGCACATCATCAAGTAAGGAAGACCCATAAGTACGTTGGTTTCTTATATACTTCTGCACAATTTTGCCTAGGTGAGCGGCCCGATCCCATAAGAGTAATGAAATGATTTCCTGTCGTGGTGTACAGCCCAATCCCATAATAGTACTGCTAAGGCGTTCAGCCCGATCTCATAATCGTGTACACTGCCGAGGGCCACTGGCGCAAATCATAGATACATCTTATAATACTGCCGAGGTCGTATGGCCCGATCCATAATAATACTCCTGAGGTGTTCAGCCCGATCCCATAGAAATAGTGAAACTTGATAGGTCACTATCCCCACTCCCGTATATATATATATATATATATATATATATATATATATATATATATATATGTGAGTTATGAAATTTAAGAATCTTTTCGAACAATTTCGTACAACGCGGGAGAAATCAGTAAAAGATAGTATAATTTCTACTGCTAATCAAGTAGCTCGCCAAATATCTAAAATAACAAGTCCTATACTTACGCAGGTCTAGTCTCAGGAAAAATTGTAAATTAAAGCCCTTAAACATGCAAGAATAACTCAAATAGTACAATTAAAGCATGATGTGAGTCTAAATCTACCGGGAGCTAATCAAGAATTCTAGCATACGCACAGACACTCGTTACCTCATACGTGCGCAGCTCCCACAACATGTGGCACATAACAAATATAACACCTACGAGGTAAATTTACCCTCATAAGGTTAGACAACAGACTTACCTCGCTCCGAAATCCGATAACCTCAATGCCTCTCTAACACCTCAAACCGATACCAAACGATCCAAAACTAATCAAACAATATGCAAACCAATCAAAATATACTTTAATACTCGTAATTTAACAATTAGAAAAAATTCTCAACTCCTCACGAAAATTCAACAAAGTCAACGCCTGGGCCCACACACTCAGATTCCAAAATATTTCAAAGATAAATATTACCCATAGCACCACGAACTCAAATATATAATTTATTACCAATTTCATGTCCAATTTCGTGATCAAAAACCAAAAATAACATGTCTAGGTTTTCTTCCAAAATCCCACAATTTCTACCAGTTTTCATGTTAAAATCCATATATGCTCATGAAATAAAATCAAATGGGGGTTAGTAATACTTACCCTCAATAGGTAGATGAAGTAGCTCTCTAAAAGCATCCCAAAATTCGGCTCCAAGAGAGAGAAATGAGATGAAATGAGCAAATTCTCCATTTGCAACCTTATATTCTGCCAAGGCCACTCCTCTTTGCTATCCCAGAACCATTCTCGCGATTACGAAGGCTAATACTGCCACCGCTGATTTATGTCTGAAAAATGACCTCAATCCCTACTACTTAAATGACTGACACGTCTGAAAAATGCATTATTGCTATGGTTGTTGACTGTGGAAGTATGTTCAGGAAGTGATAGATTTTGGTATGCGTCATGAATATAGTCATTGTGGATCTTGAAAGGATATTCACTTATTTGGAGATGTTCGGGAAACGGTTAGTGGTCCGTTGGCGGGCCTAATATGAAGGTATACACCAGGTCGAATATTTTTATTCAGCACAACATTTGTCCACGGATGAGTCTTCGGTCTTGGTGGGTGTCATTCCTGTCGTTATCTAATTTATGTGTTACTCTTTTATGCCATGTGGTGAGGTGGCTTGATTGTTCGCATGTGTGTTGTGATTTTGTGTAGCTGGTGGTATTTTATGAGCGAGATGGCTTTCGAGATGTTGGTTGTTTATTTCACCTTAGTCGTGCTTGGCATTTTGTAGCGCATGACACTATCCGTCTCCCCAGGGTTATGTTTATGCACTTGTCGTGCTCGTGGTTGATGTACATGTATTTAGTGGGTATGAGAATTTTGGCTCGACGAGTATTTCCTTACTGATTGTTATGTGTGGATTGGGTGGCACGCCGCCACGGTACGATGTTTGGATCGGGTTGCGTGCCACAATGGTATCATGTGTGGATCGGGTTGCATGCAGCAACAGTGAGATGTTGGATACGATTTCTTGTACTTATTTTGTCTGTCTTGTTCCTCATCTCTGAGATAGGTTCATAGCTTTTGTCTGATTGTTTTATCTGTTATGCAGGCTGGATGGTTTTGTACTCGGGTTCACTTTTCCTTATTGGTCATATTGGAGTTGTGGCTTATTGTCTCATTGATGATGTCGTATGAGATTTTTTATGGTGTTTGATGTGGCTTATCGACGGGGCAACTTGTATTGGGTGAGACGAGGTGGTTGGACCTGGAATCAATACAATCGTATTTGTGTAATGTATGTTTGGAGGGAGAATGTCGCTAATCAGTTCAAAATATGGTAATTGTTCTTGTCGAGCGGAAGAGCTCCATGATTTATTGGTTTGATGGATGGTTATGAGATTCTATACGTCTATTTCTTCGGTGCAGTGTTGCAAGGGCTGGAACTTGGCCTTTTATGTGTTAGGAGGTGTATTACTGGTACCGGATCGAAAATTGGTTGTTGTTGCGGTTGGATGATATTACTACAAGCATATGAATTATGTCGTGCGTCGTATGGTTACGACTTGAGTGTATATGTATATTTTGGTAACAACTTGTGGATATTGATACACAAGAATTCTATCATAACTCCTGAACCATTAGTAGAATAAACACTTCATCGGCTAGAAGCCTTTCACTTAACTCATTTCAGAAGAAGAATCGCAACACACAACCAACTTCCCATAACCGCAAAAGACACAAACCTCAAGTCGTGGCCGAGACCATCATAACTCTTCGGGACCTATTTGTACATAACCAAACCATCAGAATTGAATCCCATCAAAACAACCAAATTACTGAGACTGCCAAGCCCGCAAGTATAGCCACATAACACCGGTATAGCCTTATCGCACCAAAAGAACCGATCATTTCCTTTACTATGCCGATCCGAAAGCACTACTAAACTGACTCAACTCCTTAGTTTTCTATTGACTTACCTTTAGAATTTATACCCTTCCTTTCTAGAACACAATGGACCTCAATCAAACACTTATCCCAAGTGACCCCAATCAGCATGACCACATTGCCTTAATACGCATAAGCCACTTTATACTCTCCTCATGCACCTAATAGTATCTCCAACTGTAAAACCCATCCTGAGGAGAACTTCTGTGAATCCGAAGCTGTTTCTTCTATCCCTCTAACACTGCTCTGCAGAACTAGTGACAACATAGAAATACTCCATGTCCCTTTCACACTCCGCTGCAAAACTAAATCCTTAGCCACATGACAAACCCCAAAATTCTTAGGCACCATACTTGAATTCTTGAACCCTCTAGAACCATTGTTAAGAGTCTCCCACTCTAAGCTAGTCCCGAATATATAAAACCAAACAACTAGTGCTCTATTAGCACACTAATACTCCAAAGAAGCAACTGAATGAATCATTTCCCTTGTACATCACATCCATAAGAAGTATAAAATCCGAGTCATTCCACAACCTTTACATATCAATAAGGTGAAACGTAGCACACATCCATCAAATTCCTTGCTCGAATTACCCCTGATGTGTTCTTCCCTTAGTCATAACTAATCCACCAACATACTGATAGCCAGAAACTGCAAAGGTACATAACCACGTGACCCAATCATTGACGGTAGGCTCCCTCACTTAGCTTTAAAGCACAATTATATAAATCAAGAACTCACAATGGCGTCTTCTTCTAGATACCACGATATCACACCGTTACCCAGCCAAATTTCTCACAAACTCTTGTTGCACTAATCATCACATACCCTGAATTAGCAGTCCTAAATGCACACTCAACTTCATGATATTCGCGCCATCTTCCTCAGGCGACCCGGACCTATATCGCAGTACATGCCTCATGTTGGATAGAAAGTAAAACTCTTCATAGAAACTTTATCAGAAATCATGCAATCCTTATCCTTCTCATAGGGATAGCCCAGATGTGTAACCTCGTATCGACATTGCCCAACGACTTTTCCATAGTTACAAATGCACTATGAAATCAGGTACTACTCCTGAGCCCACATTCGTCCACCTGCTGTAAGAGTCCATTCATTTTCGTTAACATCAACTGAAGGTCCAACAATGTGTTTAAAACTCGAAGTCATATTACACCCCAAGACGATAATCATGCATTTACGTTCCCTCTGCATTCAAACAACTCCTTTCATCACCTTTGAACTTCCCAAATATAGAACCACCACCCAAACAAAATACACAGACTTCGTCATTTGTCCACCATGACCCAAATCGCTTAAAGCTTTCTCAAAACATGTAGCTATCCTACCACAAAATCCGTACGATACGCTACCTCTCCAACTCTGATTTAGCCTCCTTTCGAAGAGAACTACTCGATCTCTTCTGCTCATACTCGACCTGCTAACAATTCAACCACTGTGAGACATGTCTCACCATGTTCTTCCTCATCCTTCGTTGCCAAAAATACTGCATCAAATTGTGATCCATCTCTATAGCACCCGAACAATTAGATTGTTGTCAACTTTAAGCCTCCTCAAGGATCATCTCCCTCGAGCCATCAACACTGGAAACACTGATCCGACCCTGAAGTCGCAATACACCGTCATCTCAAATAACTGCTTCTTAGGTATCACTTCACAATACCGTACCCCCAAGGGCAAACAAATGAAGACCCTCATACCAGCGAGCCTTAATGCATGCAAACAAGGACAAGAACACCACAACATAAACAAGAATTTCACCAAGTTCAGAAATGCCCAATCTCACAACTCCGTCAACCAATGCCCGAACATCCATAGTCCAATTGCCTCTCCTCCACTGGAATTAAATGCTGAAACTCCCAATCATGAACTGAAAAATCCTCCTCTCGAATCATCCACTGCTGTGACACATAAGTAAGAACCTACCATTTACACCAGTACTACACGATAACAATGCATAAACATTATAATATATTGTGTATATCTGCAAAACCATGGGCAACACTAATACTAGGCTGAAAAGACAGAACAACCCTTCACAAGGCGACGATAATAGTCCGCCCGTATACATAGGTAAAAATATCATGCACCATATCTATAGTATCTACTACAACTCGTTGGTTCCCAAATGATATTGAATGCCCGTCATCACGTATGAATGAGTAGGAAAGTCTGAGGCATAAGCTTCAATGAAATCAAATCGCACGATAAGGAATCAAGGAAGGGAAGTTCTCCTAACAATCTTGTAGCCTCTCAAAGATAAGTACAGACGTCTCCGTACCGATCCACAAGACCCTACTATACTTGTCATGACTCGTGAAACCTACGTGAACCTAGAGCTCTGATACCAAACTGTCACGACCCAAATACCATAATAGGTCATGATAGCGATCTACGATACTGTTAGGTACGCCGACGCATGAAACTCCAAATAAATTTTCTATTTTAACTTTTAAAATTAGAAATTTTGTTAAGTAAGTGGAATTAAGTTTAGAAACCATGGAAATCATACATTTTTTCGTACTAAGTCACAAAATGTGAATAAAACATAAGTGATGTGATAATAATGTTAAGTACAACGATAAACATCCACTAAAAACCCCCAAAACCCGCTATCACAAGTGCATGAGCATCTACTAGGAAGTACAATACTACTACAACATCTGTCAGAAATATAAAATAGACAGGATAAAATAAATGAATTAGATGGGGACTCCATGTGCTATGAATCGTAACATGAGATGCAGCTCACCACAAAGTCTCCTCAGCAGT
The DNA here is from genome assembly GCF_000390325.3 of Nicotiana tomentosiformis. NCBI lineage: Eukaryota > Viridiplantae > Streptophyta > Magnoliopsida > Solanales > Solanaceae > Nicotiana > Nicotiana tomentosiformis. The sequence goes on from NC_090812.1 coordinate 140,128,155, forward strand.
TGCGCCTATGCATCAAGATGACCACCAAATGTACCTATCTCAGTACCTGCACAGTCAGTGCAGAGGTGTAGTATGAGTACGTAAATTTATGTGTACCCAATAAGTATCTAGCCTAACCCCGAAAAAGTAGTGACAAGGAGTCGACATCGACACTTACTAGTGGTCTAATAAATCAAATATAATAAAAGTAGACATGTATGAAGCATGGAAAGTAAACAGTGAGGTCAATTATATGTTCATAACACGATCCTCGACAGGATAAACAATAAGAAGTCCTCAATAATCGGATACTACCTCGACTGGAACACATAAGGGTCAACGCCAAATACAATATCACATCATCAAGTCATGAAGACTCATAAGTATACTAGTTTCTTATCAACTTTCGCACGATTCTGCCGAGGCGAGTGATCGATCCCATAATAGTACTACGGAGGGGTTCAGCCCAATCCCATAAACATATACACTATCGAGGGTCGACCGGCACGAACCACAAATGTATCTCATAATACTGTCGAGGTCGTACGAACCGATCCATAATAGTACTGTTGAGGCGTTCAGCCCGATCCCATAGGAATAATGAATCTTGACGGGTCACTGGCCCCACTCACGAATATATATATGAGTTATTGAGTTTAAGAAACTTTTCGAATAATTTCGTACAACGCGGGAGAAATCTATAAAAGATAGTATAATTTTTACTGCTAATCAAGTAGTCGCCAAATATCTAAAATAGCAAGTCCGATACTTATGCAGGTCTAGTCTTAGGCAAAAATATAAATTAAAGCTCTTAAACAAGCAAGAATAACTCAAATAGTACAATTAAAGCATGGCGTGAGTCTAAATCTACCCGGACATAATCAGAAATTCTAGCATACGGACGGACACTCGTCATCTCATTTGTGTGTATCTTCCACAACATGTAGCACATAACAAATATAACACCTAGGGGTAAATTCCCCCTCACAAGGTTAGATAGGAGACTTACCTTGCTCCGAAATCTGATAACCGGCTCCAACGTGTCTCCAACATCTCAAACCGATGCCAAACGATCCGAAACTAATCAAACAATATACCAACCAATCGAAATATACTCTAATACTCGTATTTAACAATTAGAAACAAATTCCCAACTCCTTACGAAAAGTCAACAAAGTCAACACCTCGGCCAATTCGCCTTAATTTCGAAAATTTTCGAAGATAAATATTACCCATAGAACTACGAATTCAAATTTATAATTTATTCCCAGTTCCATATTCAATTTCGTGATCAAAATCCAAAAACACCATTTCTAGGTTTTCTTTCAAAATCCCACAATTTTTACCAATTTTCATGTTAAAATCCATACATGTTCATGAAATATAATCAAAAGTGGGTTAGAAACACTTACCCCCTATAGGTGGATGAAGTAGCTCTCTAAAATCGTCCCAAAATTCGGCTCCAAGAAAGAGAAATGAGATGAAATGAGCAAATTCCCCATTTGCAACCTTATATTCTGCCAAGGCCACTCCTCTTTGCGATCGCAGAACCATCCTCGTGATTGCGAAGGTTAATACTGCCACCGCTGATTTTCCTCCTTCACGATCGCGAGGGACCATACGTGATCGCGACTCACAATAACCAAAACCTATGTGAACGCGAGCCCATATCTATGAATGCAAAGTCCAAGCCTTCATCCCTCAGAAGTTACCTTTCGCGATCACGAACTCCACTACCCGATTGCGAGAGCATAACATCATAATAGAATCCGATTATCGAGGACTTCATATTATTTCTCCTGTCGAGGATCGTGTTATGTACATATGTTTGATCTCACTGTTTACTTGCCATGATTCATACTTGTCTACTTTTATTATATTTGATTTATTGGACCACTAGTAAGTGTCGATGTCGACCCCTCGTCATTATTTCTTCGGAGTTAGGCTAGATACTTACTGGGTACGCGTTGATTTACGTACTCATACTACACTTATGCACTGATTGTGAAGGTAGTGAGATATGTACATTTGGTGGTCATCTTGGCGCATAGGCGCAACTGCTGAGGAGACTTTGTGGTGAGTTGCATCCCATGTTATGATCCGCAGCACATAGAGTCCCCATCTTATTCATTTATTTTACCCTATCTATTTTATATTTCAGACAGATGTTGTAGTAGTATTGTACTTCCTAATAGATGTTGCACTTGTGACACCGGGTTTTGGGAGTTTTCTAGTGGATGTTTATCATTGTACTTAACATTATTATCACCTCGCTTACGTTTTATTCACAGTTTGTGACTTAGTACGAAGAAATGTATGATTTCCATGATTTCTAAATTTAACTCCACTTACTTAACGAAATTTCTAGTTTTAAAAGTTAAAATAGAAAACTAATTTGGAGGTTCATGTGTTGGCTTGCCTAATAATATTATTGGGTGTCATCACGGCCTATTGTGGGATTTGGGTCGTGACACCCGGGGGTTCGGTGAGTTTCGGACACGTTTAAGATTGATTAGGTCATGTTTTAGAGTTGCTGGTTCTAGGCTGTTGCATGTCTTGCAAATGCAAGATCTTGTTCGCATTTGCGGACCTTGCATTTACGAGGTGGGCATTACATTTGTGAGGTAGGCTGGCGGGCTGCAGTGTTCGCATTTGCGAACTTTTGATTGCTTTTGCGATTGGGGACCTGGGCAGGGGGTGATCGCTTTTGCGATCATAGGATCACTTTTGCGAAGGGGCATGACTTCGCAAATGCGAAGTTAGGGTCACATTTACGACATTTCCTGGGATCACCAGGCACCGCATTTGCGATGATTTTTCCACATTTGTGACATCCGCGGCTGAACAAAAGGTTGAAATTTTAGGACTTAGTCTCATTTATCACAGTTTTGAGCCCTAGACTTGGTGGAGGGCGATTTTAGGAGGAGATTTTCATACAAAGCGATTGGGTAAGTGATTTTGACTCAATTATGATTATATAACATGATTATTCATTAGTTTTAACATTTAATCCATGGAATTTGAAAAGAATTTTTGGGAAATTTTGATTATGGTTGGAAAAATGAAAATTTGAGAATTGAGAGTCGAATTGGACTCGGATTTGAAAACCAACATATATATGGACTCGTGGGGTTATGAGTAGTCGATATATACATTTCTACTAGGGTTCTGACCGTGCGGGTCCGGGTTTGACTTTTGTTGACTTTTGGAAAATTGTGTAAAAATCTTAACTTTATTAACCGAAATTGGATTTCCTTGCATTGTTTGATATTATTAAGTCGTTTTTTGTTAGATTTGAGCCGAGCGGAGGTGAATTTAAAGGAATAGCTATTTTTGAGTGTTGAATTGGCCTAATTGAGGTAAGTATCTTTCCTAACTTTATGTGGGAGAAATACCCCTTAGGATTTGGTCTAATTATATTAATCGTATTATGTAGAACAACGTGTACATAAGGTTACGAGTGTGTATACATGCGTATGTGTGTTAATTGATCGGATTAGACTTTAGGCTATTAATATGCCTTGATTTGGAGTTAATTGTTACATGAAACACGTTTCATTATTAATTTACTTTCCGTATCCTTGTGTTATTGTTGAGATTCTTATACATATTGTTGTTGAGCCGTGGGCTATACATTGTTTTTGTTTTGGCATTGTTGTGTGGGAAATGTTGTAGCATATGTGCACATACGGTACAAATTTATTGTTGTGTTGTGAATGAGATTCGCATGCGGCAACATAAGAGTGGTGTGTATATTGATGCGCATGCAGCGAGATAAAAGACTTATGCACATGTTTCTAGTAAGGGGAAATATTTCATTATGATATACACGCAGCGAGATAAGGGGGCTTATGCGCGTGAAGCTATTTCGAAAAAATGTTTTAAATGCGAGGCTCACACGTCGTCATAAGGATGACTTGTGATTTGTGATTATGATGTGTAGCACATCGGGGTGATTCTTGTTGTAAATATTATTTTTGAACGACTTGATGATTTGGATGTGTTATTGCTTTCCTTAAATGCTTTCACTTTGTATTTTATTTGTTTTCAATTAATTTGCAGTGTCATCGCATGTTTACACTATATTGACATTTATTGATTTTTGCTTTCCGTTATTAGTTTTATATTAATATGCTGCATAGGTTTTATGTCTAGTGAGTATCTTGACTTGATACTCATCACTACTCCACCGAAGTTAGTTTTAATACTTACTGGGTACCGATTGTGTTGTAGTCATATTATACTTCTGTATATTTTTGTGCAGATTCAGGTACCTCGGATCGTGCAGGACGGTAGAGAGTTAATCTAGAGTTGCAGAGACTTCAAGGTATACCTTCCATTTCGCTCGCAGGCTTTGGAGTCATCTTCTAATTTTCTTATTACCATTATATGTATTCCAATACAGTGATATATTTTGAGATTTTAGTGTACTCTCAATAGAGCTTATGACTCCGTACTACCGATTCTGGAGACGTATGACTATTGTTCATTTCCAGCTATGTTATGTCATTTATCAGTTTTATTTAATAGTTAAATGGTTTTAATATGTTAATCTCATCATGCATTAGGTTACCCAGTCATAAGAACTAGGTGCCATCACGATCCTTAAGGTGGAAATTTGGTCGTGACAACACCAAATGCAACATCTGTATAGAATTCCTTAACAAAATGGGAACGCTTTGCAGCTCATGTCAGTATTTTATTATAACAAATTGGAAGCCATTTACATGCAGTTGCTGCGGGAAAAGAGGTGCTCAAATACAATGCGATACCCGAATGGTATATCTGTATACCTTACTGGTATATAGTCATATTGTACTAACATAATGTGATACCTAGATAGTATATCTATATACCTTATTGGTATATAGTTATGTTGCACTAATATGGGTAAATCAAAATTTGTGCAAAAATACAAGTGGTGCATCAAAATGTAACATTTGTGCAGAATTCCTTAAAAAAAGGGGCACACTTTGCAGCTCATGTCAGTATTTTAGTATATAAAAGTGGAATGCATTTACATCTAGTTGTTGCAGAAAAAAAGGTACTCAAATATTATGTGATATTTAAATGGTATATTTGTATACCTTTATAGGTATATAATTGTATTGCACTAATATGGCTAAACCACAATCTGTGCAAGAATACAAGTGGTGTACCAAAATACAATATCTGTATAGAATTTCTTAAGAAAATGGGCACACTTTGTAGCTCATGTCATTATTTTAGTATATAACAGTGGAATGAATTTACATCTAGTTGTTGCAGGAAAAAAGGCACTCAAATACAATATGATACCCGGATAGTATATTATTGGTATATAGTTGTATTGCACTAATATGGCTAAACCAAAATCTGTGCAAAAATCAAGTGGTGCAACAAAATGCAACATATGTACATAATTCTTTAACAAATGGGCACACTTTGTAGCTTATCTCAGTATTTTAGTATATAAAAGTGAAATGCATTTACATCTAGTTGTTGTAGGAAAAAAAGTACTCAAATATAATGTGATACCCAAATGGTATATATGTATACCTTTATTGACATATAATTATATTGCACTAATATAGCTAAACCAAAATATGTACAGGAATACAAGTGGTGCACTAAAATGCAACATTTGTACATAATTCCTTAACAAAATGGGCATATTTTTCAGCTCATGTCATTATTTTAGTATTTAAAAGTGGAATGCATTTACATCTAGTTGTTGCAGGAAAAAAGGCACTCAAATACAATGTGATACCCAAATGATATATTTGTATACCTTATTGGTATATAGTTATTTTACACTAGTATGGCTAAACCAAAATCTGTGCAGGTATACAAGTGGTGCACCAAAATTCAACATCTTTAAAGAATTTCTTACCAAAGTGGGCACACTTTGCAGCTCATGTTAGTATTTTAGTATATAAAAGTGGAATGCATTTACATCTAGTTGTTGCAGGAAAAAAAGTACTCAAATATAATATGATACCCAAATGGTATATCTGTATACCTTTATTGGTATATAGTTGTTTTACACTAGTATGGCTAAACCAAAATCTGTGCAGGTATACAAGTGGTGCACCAAAATGCAACATCTTTAAAGAATTTCTTACCAAAGTGGGCACACTTTGCAGCTCATGTTAGTATTTTAGTATATAAAAGTGGAATGCATTTACATCTAGTTGTTGCAGGAAAAAAAGTACTCAAATATAATATGATACCCAAATGGTATATCTGTATACCTTTATTGGTATATAGTTGTATTACACTAATATGGCTAAACCAAAATCTGTGTAGGAATACAAGTGGTGCACCAAAATGCAACATCTGTACAACATTTCTTAATAAAGTGGGCACACTTTACAGCTCATGTCACTATTTTAGTATCTAAAAGTGGAATGCATTTACATCTAGTTGCTGCAAGAAAAAAGGCATTCAAATACAATGTGATACCCAAATGGTATATCTGTATACCTTATTGGTATATAGTCATTTTATACTAGCATGACTAAACCAAAATCTATGCAGGTATACAAGTGGTGCACCAAACTGCAACATCTTTACAAAATTCATTAACAAAATGAGCACACTTTGCAACTCATGTCAGTATTTCAGTATATAAAAGTGGAATGCATTTATATCTAGTTGTTGCAGGAAAAAAAGGTACTCAAATATAATGGGATACCCAAATGGTATATCTGTATACCTAATTGGTATATAGTTTTACTGCACTAATATACCTTAACCAAAATCTTTGCAGAATACAAATGGTGCAACAATGCAAAATCTGCACAGAATTTCTTAGCATAATAGGCACACTTTGCAGCTCATGTACAGACATATAAATATGTAATCTAACAGTTAAAAAAACTTATCAGATTCAACTACAACTAGAAATTATTCTCAACACAAATCCAAACCCAATTCACTTTCTAAAATATTTCTTCTTATTCAAATAAATATGTTGTCAAAATTAAAACTGCTACAGTTTTCAAACTGAAACAAACTGAAGACAGATTCCAATATTAAAACACATATTCCAAACTAAAACCTGTTATAGCAATATATTATAATATTATAATTGTATTCTTAGAACACACACTTTTAAAATATCTCTCCACACGTGCATAATAATTATCTCACCTTGTCTCACCACATGTGCAAACCCAATATATATAGACCACCTTGTCATGCCACATGTGCAAATATTAGTAGTAACAATAGCACGGACAACTCACGTGCGAACACCCCGACAATCCTCTCAACAATACCACATGTGCCAAAAATATAATAACATAATATAACAACCCACATCATATGTGCCCGTATACCACAATGTTTCCACAATAACAATTCCAATATCACAACCACACAGCCCACGGATCAACAACACTAAGTACAACAAGAACAATAATAACACGAGGGTATGACAAGTAAATCAACACAAGAATTATAATAATACAATAAAATAGAAGAATAAGCTCAACAATAAAATACATAACATATAATAATGACTTCAAGTAAGAGTAGTTCAACAATAAGAGAGATAACATGTAACTTTGACTTCAAATAAGGGTAACCAACTACTAAAGAGATAATATGTAACAATAACTTCAAATAAGGATAATTAACTAGGGTGGAGATAACATGTAACAATAACTTCAAATAAGGATAATCAACTACGGAGGAGATAACATGTAACAATAACTTCAAATAAGGATAATCAACTACGGAGGAGATAACATGACAGTAAAGAGGCAACAATTACAATGAAAGCATGTATGAGTATATTTGGCAATAGAAGATAGAACATGAACCAACAACTCCAAATAAAGAATATAAGAGTAAATTTAACAATGGAGGATATAACATAATGGAACAACTTCAATTTAATGGATATAAGAAACTTAAGAGTCTAAACCGGTCAAACATCCATATATAAAGCCGTGCACACACTAGTCACCTCGAGTACACGTCTTTCACGTAGTTCAAATAGTGCAAACAAACCAATTCCTACATGCCAGTTCTCCTACACAAAGTTAGGCAAGATACTTACCTCAAAGAAGCTAAATCAACACTCTAAAAAGCCTTTTTTGTGTGAAACAACCTCCGGACGGCTCGAATCTAGCCAAAATAACTTAATATCATAAATAAAAGCCATAGGAAATAATTTTAGTTAATAAAGTTTTGATCTTTAATGGAACCCAAAATGTCAACCCTAGGCCCACACCTTGGAACCCAACAAAACTTAAAAAATCCGAACACCCATTCCGATACGAGTCCAACCATACCAAAATCATCCAATTCCGACTCCGAATCAATGTTCAAAATTCAATTGTTCACTTTAGAAAAGTTTAGAAAAAAACCTCTAGGTTCTCTTGTTAAGTCCCATGTTTTGATGCTAAATCTAGTGATGTATCCATTTAAATCTCATAGTATATGTTAGAATCACTTACCCCAATCTTGTAGACGAAGGTCTGGGTTGAAACCCTTCTAACTCGAGCTCCCAAGTCTCTAAAGTGGTGAAGAATGAAATAAAAGTCCAAAAATCTAATTTATATAGTACAAGATCTGGGGCGTGTTTGGTATGAAGGAAAATATTTTCCTGAAAAATGAGTGGTTTTATCACTTATTTTTTTATGTTTGGTTCGTGAGTGAAAAGATTTTTTCGGAGAATACTTTTTAGTGTCTTTTTATCAAATATACTACTAGGCTGCATGCCTAGTAGCTTATATATATATATATATATATGAGTCCAATTCTTACAATTTGTCCAACATAAAGCTAAAAGGAGCAACCTACTACTAGGAAAAACCACAACAACTAAAACATATGAAAACAAACTAACTATTACATAGTTTGCATGAGTAGACTGCCATAGGACGTTGATGTGATTAAGTCCATAAGCAGAGTGCACGCCTCATAGTATCACCTCTCAAGCTCTCACCAGGTGCACAATTTTGCATTCCAAGGGAGAAGACAAATGTGCGACTCTGAAAAATACACCACTTCTTAGCAATACTACAGAAATCCATCAAAATTGTGCAGGAACATTTTATCGCACCATGACATCCAAGACAGTCTCTAGAAGCTTCTGTAATGTTCAAAAGCATGTTGTTAACTATCAAATAGGAGTCCTTATTGAGCATGGTAACACTCCAGTTCAGTGCAGCAGCATAGGGAAAGCTAAGCCTGCTATCCATGTACATAATACAAGTAGATCAAGACTGGAACATCAACATTTCCCGTTCATACAGTACTATGTCACCTCCACATTGAGTATGAGAACATACTAATACCACCGGAAAGTACCAAGATACTATACAAACACACAATAGTTGAAACAGTAGCAATTGAAATCCATGTATATCAACACTTACCCATAGGAGATAAAGCAATGTTGTAGTAGGTGCAGTCTGTAAGCATAAACTAAACCAAAAGACAACCTCACACCTGCATGATGCATGCCAGTAGCTACAACTAATTAGTATAACACATTGTGAACTTATAGGAATGACAATTGACTTCCTGCTTGCTATAATAGAGCCGTACATTGTCAGATGACTACCAGAATGAGCATGATTACATGCTAATAGCACTAGAAAGTCACATACCAATACACATCAACAGAAATAAGAAAAAACAACAATAGGCAGTAGAAATACAAACATAGTCATCAATTAGGAGCTTTTCTCTTTGCCACCCTTACCCTAAGATTTGGGGTTTGGGCCTTGTCCTTATTTAGTAGTCTCTTCCCTACACTAGGAAGTTCAGAAAAGGATTGGAAAGTGATTATACCTACAAAAGAAAACATAAAGTTAGCTAAAATATATGTCGTAGTGTTGCCTTCCCTTAACACATGCTGGAATATCACATTAAATTGCTCCATCATCTCCTTTATACTCTTAACTTCATCCACAATATACCATGGTATATCCCAATCACATTCAATTATCTTATTCATCCCCATTGAATCAGTTTCCATGATGAGAGGGTGAAGGTCCTGAGCCACACAATATGTTAAACCTGCTTCAATTGCCTTTGCCTTAGCTATAATATTGGTTGTGTCATCCAGTTGCTGTGCTCTTGCATACACCAAGCCTCTTGTACTATCTCTCACACAGAAACCTAATGAACTAGGACCCGGATTGCCTCTTAAGGCACCATCAGTATTGTACTTATACTAGCCATCATAATGCAATTGCCAAGTTACCCTTCTAGTCACTATCACTGGCTTGTAACCCTAAAAACACTTAACCATATCCGGCCAAAGACAGGGAATATTAAGCAACCAACTGTATCTAGCTTTAGCTAAGAAGTGTAGAGTTGTTAATCTCATGAATCACTCTATTAACAGACATTGATCCCCCATTTCTATTTGTGTTTCTCATCATTCACAACTCCCAAGTGACAATTGCTGGCACAACTTGATATCATGGTTTCAATTTTGGACAACATGTATCTTACCACTATTCCCTAATCACTTAATGCACCTGTATGAGCTGAACATTAATCCCTGTTGCATTCATAAATGTCTTCCACACACTAGTGGCAGTATGACCTGATAGGTACAAGTGGTCAAAGCTTTCCTCTTGTGGAGATTGACAACACCAACACCTGATATATATATATATATATATATATATATATATATATATATATATATATATATATATATATATATATATATACATGCATATTTCCTTCTCTACAGGTCATCAGTAGCCAATTGAATCTCCATAGCCTCCAAAGAAAAAACGAAATCTTGAAGGGCAAACCTTTAATCCACATATGCTTGAATTATTGATTAGGGTTTGCCCTATGTATCACTAGTTGCCATGCACTACTGACTGTGAACTTGCCTGAAGTTGTAAGTCTCTACCAAGGCTTGTCCCAATAACCTCCAGTGTCTTCAAACTACACCTGTATAATATGTTCTGCAATATCCCTAGGAAAGGATTGTTCAATCAACTACTCATTCCAGTCATCCCCTTTCCTCAAGTCTGCCACTTCTTGTAAGTCGTCATTGATGTGAAAATTAGGTGGAACTACATGATATAAAGCTCTTAATCCAGTTCAGTTTTCATGCCAAACATTTGTAGTACCACTCTTCATCTCCCACCAAATCTCATGCTCCACATCTTTCCTAGCTTTTAACATTTGCCTCCAAACATGAGAACCTTGCCTAAATTATACCATTGTTGGTATCTCCTTATTGCAACATGTATTCCACATAAAATTTGACCACAATGACTTTGTAATCCTAAATCTCCACCACAACTTTGCAAACAGTGCCCTAGATACATCAAACAAGGATCTGAAGCCTAACCCTCCTTCCTCCTTTATGAGACAAAGCTTCTACCGTGAGGACCAATGTCTACTCCTCCCCTCTTTCTTATTTCTCCAGAAGAATCTTGTAAATAATTTATGCAAATGTTCCAATATATTTTTGGGAGGATCTAGAACTGAAAGTAAGTGCACTGGCATGCTTTGAATCACATTACTGATTAGTGTAGCCTTGCCTTCATAAGACAACAACTTTCCTTTCCATGAGTGCATATTGGCCTTTACCTTCTTTATAAGATAATCATAGTAGTCTTTCTTTCTCCTAGTATAGAATATTGGACACCCTAAGTAGATGAAAGGGAATGCACCCTTAGTAAAGCCTGTGATATCACCAATTGTTTGAACCAAAGCAGTTGCCATCTTAGAATGCATATAGTAGGAACTCTTTGCCTTGTTGATGAGCTGGCCTGAGATATTCTCATATCCACACAACACTGCCATGATCTTCTTCAATGAATCTGGATGAGCTGAGGCAAAGATAATTGTATCATCAGCATATGCACGATGGTTCAATGGATCAGTCCACTTTGGCATTCCAAAACCCCTAAAAGATGTGTCATCAAACAATTTGTTCAATGATCTAGACAAGACTTCTGCTGACAGTATGAATAATGCAGGACATAATGGATCTCCTTACTTCACCCCTCTAGTAGACTGAAAGAAGCCCGAAGAATGGTCATTCACCAAGATTGAGTACTAGTTATTTGACAACAAATTCCATATTATGATGATTAAATGTTTAGCAAATCCCATCTTTCTTAACACATGAAGCAAGTACTTCGAAGACACCCTATCATATGCTTTAGCCATGTCCAATTTAATCACTACATTGGCAGGCTTGACCCTTAACCTAATGTCACTAACAATCTCCTGAGTGAGGAGTATGTTTTCAAAAATACTTCTTCCCTTAACAAAGCCGGACTGGTTGGAGGATATCAAAGAAGGCAAGAAATTCTCCAGTCTATCATGTAGGACTCTAGACATCACCTTGTTGATAAAATTGCTCAACCTTATGGGCCTTAAATCTGAGAAAGTTAGAATCATTGACTTTTTTGGAAGTAACACAAGATTAGTATGTGTAATAGATTTAGGAAGTGGTGTTCCCCCAAAGAAGTGCAATACTATATTATGAATATCAACACCAATGATGTCCGAACATACTTGATAGAAAATACTAGTGAATCCATCAGGACCACGAGCACTCTCCCCACTAAGTTCAAACACAACAACCTTGACTTCTTCAAGAGTAGGATACCTACCTAATTCCAGATTTTGCTCCATAGTCACCATACCAGGCACATTGTCTAGTAGAGTGAAGTCAGTAGGATCAACTTCTTTAGTGAATTGCCTCTGGTAGAATTCCACAGCAGCAACAACCATATTATCTTGGCTTTCAACCCAGACTCCATCCCCTTTTTGTATTCTTTTTACTTGCAGCTTCTGTCTCTTGTCATTAACATTATTGTGGAAGAATATTGTATTCCTATCTCCTTCAGTAAACCATGCCATCCAAGCCTTCTATTTCCATTATTGCTCTTCAATTTAGCTTGTTCTTTTTGAAGCACAATTCTATTCTCAACTGTAGGTTCTTCTTCAAAAAGCATCGCCTTCACCTTCACAATGTCTTCCCTAATAGCAAGTTATTTGAATATGTCTCCATATGTCTTCTTGCTCCATTTAGATAGCGCAATATTCACCCTTTTTAGCTTTTTCTTGAACATGAGATATGGATCTCCAATAAAGTCAGCAATCCAGTTCTTCCTAACCACCTCCTTAAGTGTTTCATGCTTGGTCCAGAAGTTCAGGAACTTAAAAGGCTTGATGAAGTTAGTAGCTTGTTCACCATAACTCATGAATAGAGGAGCATGATCTGATCCAGTCTTAATAAGTTGTTCAACATCAAAGGTAGGGAATAAATTCTGGAATGGTAAGTTCACAAAAACTCTATCCAGCCTCTTAAAGATACACTCATCATTTGTTCTACCATTTCACCAGGTGAATGGACTTCCTTTGTAGCCTAAATCAAACAGCCCACAAGAGTTCACACAACAAGCAAAGTTTTCATATTCAGGAGGGTGAACTGGCAGTCCCCCAATCTTCTCATCTTCATGTAGCACAACATTGAAATCACCACCAACAACCAAGGCAAATCCATATCACTTGCAAGATAATACAGATTATCCCACAATTCCAGCCTCTCAAGTAAAGAACATTTAATATATACAAAAGTAAACATGATGTATTGGCCAATATCCTAATGATATAGTTTGATAGTCACCTGTTGTTCAGTCACCATCACTAATTCCCACAATACAACATCCATTAATGTTAGACATAGCAACATCCATATTAAGTCTTCTACTGTATCTTTGAATATGTCTTGAGTTCTGAAAAGGTTCCATCAAAGCAAACACAAAGAAACCATGTTCCCTATGCATATTGATCACTCTTTGAATGGCCTGTTGAGTTTTAACAGACCTTATGTTCCATATCAAGGCCTTGATCATCATTTAGTAACTGAGACTGCTCTATTGGGTATAATTCTTGTAGGTTTAGGTACTTATTTAACTTGAACATGCTTCTTGACCTTCTTACCACTTCTATTAGCAACTTTTGGAGATAAGTCAACATCTCTAGCAACTGCCTTGAAATTGCATGTAGTAGATTCATCTTCTCCCTCTTCCTCAGTCACACCTTGTGCTACCTCTACATTCTAACGATCCACAGGTGCTACATTATGAGTGATAATGTCATGTAGTATTTGGTTAGGTGACTTCAATGGGACATTGATTTGAAGCTGCATAGGCTGCACAGTTCCTAAGGCACATGCCACTGGCAATGCCCCAATTGCACCTGAAGCCTTAGGAATAATGGCCTGCACATGTGATACCCTAGTCTCCTCCTTCAATCCATCGTTATGTTGTTCCATTACTCCTAAAGCCTCCTGCATCACCTTGAATTGCAATACAAAGACTGAACCCAGATTAGAGTTTACTGTAGCGGTAGACACTAGAATTACTGTTCCATTGGATTCCTTAGGCTTGCCATCAGTTGTTTCATGTTCTGACCTCACTGTATCATGTAATACCTTATCATGGAAATTCCCAACCTAATCACCACCTGAAAGCTCCAATGGATCACCTTCAACATTAGCCAAAATCTCAACAGCTCTATTAGGGTTTACTGTTGCATTAATCTTCTTCTTAGCTACAACTTCCACAGTTGTTCCTCCAGTTGTTCTAGCTTTAGTTAGTGCTCATGTATCACCTCCAGTTGACAAATTTGTTGCTTCTTGTTAGGGATTTGACTCCCATTAACCTTAGTTTCCAGTAAACTAGGGTTTACTGGAGCAATAGGGTTCACTCTGCTTGCAGATTGAACCTGACTTTTGCCTCTATTTTCCTTGTTGCTTGAGCTAACTTTTGCACATGTTTGATATTCCATAGTCTCCACCTCATCACTCCATAAAGACCTCCCAAAATTGACTTCATAATTTTCCCCATTCTTGCCTGGATCTTCAAAAAGTTTGAGATGGAATCTCATGACATGAGTGGTTAATGGTGACACAGAGCTGCTTCATGTCTTCTTTTCTCGTACCAAAATGCCTATGCACCCAGTCCAAATTTGACTCCTTTTTATTTACTTCCTCAATCCTAGTTTCGACAGGATTAGAAGGATCCTCCTTAGTCACATTATGATCTCCATTCGCCTTTGGACTAGTACTCCCAGTAGGTCTAGGATTCACATTGTTCGAATTATTAGCTTTAGCATTCTCATTATTTTCCACATTCAATACAACTTCCCTTTTTACTCGTTTGTTCTCTTCAATTTCACCTTGCTTCACCATTGAAACCTTTTTACTATTTTGCACTGGACTTTTAACTTGAGGCTCCAGTTGTTTCTTCTTACTCTTAGCAGTTTCATTACCATCCTCCTTGCTATCAGTAATCCTTAAAACAGGTTGGCCAACTTCATCAGCTTCCAAGACATCAAAAGAGTTTTTAGTAGCTACTGCCTCCTCATTGGTCTTCTCCTTCAACTTGTCATCTTCATTCCCCTTAGCATTATCAATGATATAACCTTGCTTGTTTTGTTTATACTTATTTTGCCTCCGCTGCATCTATTCCTGCCTTGTAGGGTTAGGAATTAGCTTCCCAAGCACCTTTCCACTTGATAACACCTTTGTAGAGTTAGTTGTTGTTCCAATTGCCTCCTTACCTTTGCCTTGATCCTCAACAACTTCCTCAAATTTCTTGTGCAGTTCTGGATGAATGATCCAACACTCCTGCTCATTATGGCCTTGCTCTTGCACGTTTTGCAATATTTAGGCACATAATCATACTTTATTTTGATCCACTTCGATTCTTCTGGGCCAAATTCATCTTCTTCCTCAACAATCTTAATTCTTTGAGGAAATTTATCAAGTAAATTCACATTTACTTTAACTTTAGCACAACTTGGCCTTGTACCATTTTGAGTTGCCATATCTACATGTAATGATCTACCAACTGCCCTAGCTAATGAAAATACGAACTCCTTACCAAACATTTATGAGGCAAGTCCAGAAAGGATATCCAAGCTATTGCAATTGGTCTCTCTTTTTCAGGCTTCCACCATGGGCTCCATTTAGTGCACCTCATTTGCCACAAATCCCTTTGAGCCTTCAAATAGAATGTTGGCTTCGATAAGAGATGAATATAATCCTCCATCAGTGATAACTTAATAAGAACATGAGAATCTTCAATTAATCCAATCGAGCAGGGACCTTTTAGTTCACATTGAATAGGAATAACTTTGCGCAACTCTTGAATAACAAGTTTTCCATATGAAAACTTGCCAAGAACAACAAGTTGTAATCCTTGTTGTGCAATGGATTGCCTTACTTCCGTGTTCTTCCAGCGTACAATGGGTTCACCGTGTAGATATTCTACTGGTTTTAGGGATACGTGGGGTATAGTTTGCATGGCAGCATTTACTGCATTAGGTTTCACGAATTGCGCATAGTTTTGGATTGTGTTTGGGTTTATACATGTTTGGAGGATCTGTGGGGATAGTAGGGACAATTGACCAGCCTCAAGAGGAGGCTGGCTAGTGGTCGGAGCAACCGTTAAAGGCTTCGTGAGAGCTTCGAGAGCAGTTGTCGTAGAAAATATTTTTAAAAAAAATATTTTTTTATGCTACTTTCCTTACCACCCCCTTCCCCCAAATCCTCATGCTTCCTGTGCTCCCCCTTCCCCTCTTCCCCCAAATCCTAATGCTTCCTGTGCTCCCCCTCCCCCCTCCAAACCCAAAATACCCTACGTTTTCAGGACTCTATTTTCTTCAATAATTTAATTATTCTTTTAAAAATTCATACAAACCCAAAAGGGACTAAGGTGCTGCTTTACTTTTTCACTCAAAAATAATGTTGAAATTTGTGCTACATAACCTAAAAAAATACTCTTTTTTTTGGTTGAAAAAGAAAGTACTCTTTCTACAACATGAAAAAAGTATTCATTTTGTTAAAATAAAAGAAAATACTCATTTTGTTAAAATAAATAAAATACTTTTTACTACATTATTTTGTTGAAACGAAAGAAAATACTTTTCCTACATCATTAAAGAAGGTATTTTTTTTGTTGAAATGAAAGAAAATATTTTTTTACATCATGAAAAGAAAATACTCATTTTGTTGAAATGAAAGAGAATACTTTTTACTACATCATTTTGTTGAAATGAAAGAAAATATGTTTTCTACTTCATGAACAGAAAGTACTTTTTTTGTTGAAATGAAAGAATATATTTTTTACTACATCATTTTGTTGAAATGAGAGAAAATACTTTTTCAACATCATGAAAAGAAAGTACTTTTTTTTTGTTGAAATGAAAGAAGATACTTTTTACTACATTATTTTATTGAAATGAAAAAAAATACTTTTTCTACATCATGAAAAGAAAGTATTTTTTTTATTGAAATGAAACAAAATACCTTTTTTATATCATGAAAAAAATACTCATTTTGTTGAAATGAAAAAAGAAAGTACTCTATCTACAACATGAAAAAAGTATTCTTAATAATATTTCTATTTAGGGTGGGGTTAGGGCAGAGTTGGGGGAGGATGGGTGAGTGTGGTGGGGTTGGATGGGGTGGGGTAGGTGTGGGGGGTTGGTGGGGATTGGGAATAGGGCGGGGAAAGTTGAAGAAAAGTTTTGGAAAATATTTTCCCTTCTCTTGATAGTTCCTCCAATTGGAGGAAATGAGTTTATGAGGAAAATATTTAAGCCAACCAAACATGGAAAAATTGAAAATATTTTTCAGAAAATATTTTTCTTTATACCAAACACACCCTTGATCTCACACAGTGCTGACCACACTTTTTGTTTTGTGGTCCGCACTTCCAAGTTCTGCAGCCGCAATCCATATTGTGTAGTCACACTTCAGTAGTAATTGCACTACCAGTTTTCAGTAAAGTGACCATAACTTTCTATACAAATGTCCAAATGATGAACAGTTTGATTTTATGAAAACAAGACTCAAAGAGCTACACATTTTGTTTCTGTAACTTTCCCAAATTCTTCATAGATTGAGAGATATGAGCTCCCAAAATCGGACCAACAAACCTGCAGATTTTCTGCTGCGGCCCTCAGTGCGGTCCGCACTTTGACCAATGCCTCTGCACTTTGGGGTTTGTGGCCGCACTTGAGTCTTTGCCTCAGCACTCCAAAAGTGCCCTCAACACTCTAAAAAGTGCCCTCCGCACTCCTACATCCCCAGAACATCATCAAGGTGCCGAAATGCTCAAACATATTCAAAACTCACCCGAACCTCTCAGGACCCTGTCCTATCATCCCAACAAGTCCATAACCATTATCCGGACCTATACAATGTCTCAAAACACATACGGAAATATCACATCAAAGAATCAAAGACTAAATCACATGTTAAACTCTCTTAAGTTCATAAACTTCTAAACTTCCAACCAAGTGTCCGATTCATGCCTAACCAACTCTGATCACAACCAAACTTTGCACACAAGTTCCAAATGACATAACAAACATATTTCAACTTTCGGAAAAACAATCTGAACCCGATAATATCAAAGTCAACTCCTGGTCAAACCTATAAACTTTCCAGACCTTCAAATTGCCAACTTTCGCCAAATAGAGCTGAAACCTTATAGAAACATCCAAATGCAAATCCATACATACGCCCAAGTCTAAAATCACCATCCAGACCTAACGGAACCATCAAACTCTGATCCGTGGTCAAATACACAAAAGCTTAGTCAACTCTTCCAACTTAAAGCTTCTAAAATGAGAATAATTCTTCCAAATCAATCCCGAACCACTCAAAAACCAAGACCAAAGATACACGCAAATCATAATACAAGACATGAAACTAGTCAAGACCTCAAACCACCTATATTAATGCAAATACCCAAAATGATCGATCGGATCGTTACAATATATCAATCTGCCCGACATGATCACACGCTCACTATCACAATCCGCTCGACGTGGTCATAGGCTCAATATCACAATTCGCCCGGTATGATCACATGCTCAATATCATAATCCACTCGGCGTGATCACAAGCTCAATATCAAAATCCGTCCGGCATGGTCACAGGCTCAATATCACAATGAAAGCAGATATACAAGAATATATGTGCATGATCAATGAATATTAAGTTTCATACTCCTGAACTGGTATAAATGGCTTGCTACGACGTATGCATGTGGGAGGTTACTATTACCACTACTAGAAAATGCCAAAATTCCGACTGGAAAAAGAGGTCGGAAATTTGCAACTGTTTTAGTCAGAAATAGCCAAAAAAATTATTTATTTTTTTATTCAAATATTTCATCCTTGTACCGACTATTTTGGTCGCTAATTTTGGCGCAAATTTGCGGGAATTAAATTTCCAACCGATTTCGTGGTCAATAAAAGTCAAAATTTTTGAGTTTGACTAGATTTAAATTTTCGATTGAATTGGTCGGAAAAAATTAAAATAAAAATAATTTTTTAAAAATATTCCGACCTATATGGTCAAAAATTGCTGTGAATTCCAAAGTCGAACTTGTCAGTGCTTTTACTGACCAAATCGGTCGGAAAGATTTTGTAAATTATATAATATTTTATTTTTCCGACCGAATCGGTCGAAAATCATTTTAAAAAAACCCCCTCCCCGTCTATCTTCTATTCTCTTCCTCTCTTTCTTCTTTTCCCCCTCTCATTTTACCTTCGCCTCCCACCTCCCACCTCCGCCCCATCAGAGAATTTGAGCTTCTCCACACTTCCACAATCTCCCTTCTCCAAGGTATATCTCTTTCTCCTCTCTTCTTCTTCTTCTCTCTCGCGGCAGGAGCCCTTGAATTCTCCATGGTCATGGCAGAATCCAAGGATCGAACCCTAACTTTTTTTTTATAGCGGCATGTCCACAAGTTTTGAGTTGTAGCAGCCACCCCCATCTTCACCTCGTCCAGCTGTAGATTTCTTCATAGCAAGGTTAGTTTTAATTTTTTGGAAATTTTTCTATGGCTTAATTGCTAGGAAAATTGGTTGAATTGTTAAAAATTAGTTGGTAAATTATTAAATTGTTCTTGCAGATTAGTCAATTCTTTTGCATAATTGTTATTGTAGATCCCAAATATTTGAATTTCTTTTACTTTATATTAAACAATTATGCTATTTAAATTAAATGCCTTAATTTTTATATGCTATTTGAATTCTTTAGTTTTTATATGTTGAAATAGTTTAAATATTTGTTAATTACGACTATTTCTTTTGTTTGATAACAATAAAGCCCGTGGGCAAACTTATGAAATGTGATGTAGTTAGTATGATTTTAACAATAGTAAAGTAAGCATATAAAATGATTGTAAAATTAAAGTTGATTAAATATAAGAAATTCATTAGTTTGAAATTGAATTAAGTTTAAGGATCCCTTTGAGTTTACTAATGAATTTGGATAAATGCAAAAATCCTTTTTAGATTACTAAATAAAATGGATAAATATCTGATTACACTAAAATATATAATTAAACTATTTAGATAAGTGACCTTTGAAGAATACAATAAAATTTATTAGTTAGTGTAATAACATAAATATATTTCAATTTCTAATTCTCTTCTTTATGTAGATGGAATTTGGGCATCGTATATGGATGTATGATAGGAATCATCCGAATCGTACAGTATTGCGAGATGAATTTATAGAAGGGGGTTGCCAGCTTTATTGCTAAGACAAAGACACTTGATGATTTCCTTATCGACGAGACGATTAGGTGCCCCTGTGTGAAATGCAAGTGTCTTAAGTTATTGGGGCCCAATATTATTACTGTTCATTTGTATAAGAAGGGGTTTATGAAAAACTATTATGTGTGGACTGTGCATGGGGAGAGTCATACTAGTGTAGATGATCATTTTCAGAACTCATTTGTTGGTTAAGAAGGTAGTCTTGTCACGACCCAAAATCCGCTAAAGGTCGTGATGGCACTGGACACCAATGTCAGGCAAGCCAAAACTAATAGTAAATTAAATTCTTATTTTAATATTTTTGAAATCGTAAATTTACTTCAATTTATCAAGTAAGAAATGTATTTACAGAATAAATAACAATGTTTTCCAAATTTCAATACTGAACATCCCATAATCATCCCAGAACCCGGTGTCACAAGTGCATGAGCCTTTTCTATGAATTTAAAATAAAATACAGTAACTGTCCGGAACACAAATTAGGACAGGAAGGAAAGTACAATACTCTGAAGGAGACTCTGCTGGCTGCGGAGCGTCGTATAGAATGAAACTCACCTAAGTCCCCGCCATAATCGCGCCTCTGCGCCCATAAGGCCGCTAAACATATGTGTACCTGCACACAAAAATGTGCAGCAAGTGTAGTATGAGTACGTAAATCAACGCATACCAAGTAAGTATCCCACCTAACCTCGAAGAAGTAGTGACGAGGGGTCGACTTCGATAATTACTATGGGCTATAAATAAATGGAATAATATCATTAAATTAGACATGGATTAACTAATACGGTTGCAAGCCCATTATTCTGAAGTAAGTAAACAATTCTTTCATAATTAAGGAATCTCCAAATCTTTATCTCCCATTATTTAATGATTATATCTCAAGCCAAAGAGGCCATATTAAATTATCAGTTTATCTCAGACCAGGGAGGCAATATTGTTATTTATAAATTTCAAGGCAAGCAATACAAGCGTGCGCAAATCATGCCGAGGTTGTACGACCCGATCCAACAAATATTTAAACTGTGCACTGCCAGAGGGTCGAATGATGCGAACCATAGATGCATCTATTTAATCTACCGAGGCGTTCAACCCGTTCCACAAAAGATAACACATTCAAATAATCAATCAAGAATTCATCAAGGGGCAATTATCCAAGGAAAAAGGCAATTTCTCTTTTAAAAGTCAAGAAAATGATGTCTAGCCTTTTAGAAATTTATTAACAAAGTTCGATATGATTTAAGCACTTTAAATTGACAACAAGATTGCAAGTATTACAAGTAAAGCATGTTTTTGGGTCCTAGACTACCCGAACTTAAGAATATTAGTAGCTACGCACGGACTTTCGTCACCTCGTGCGTACGTAGCCCCCACAAATAGGAGCACACATTGATTTATTTCACCTATGGGGTAAATTCCCTCTTACAAGGTTAGAAAGGAGACTTACCTCGCTCCGTAATTCTATAACCGGCTTTCGAGCACTTCAAACAACTTGAATCGATGCACAATGCTCCAAAACTAGCCAATGATTATGCAAACCCATTAATATATACTCAAATACTCAATATAATCCCATTTATAACAATTTCTAACCCCCGATCGAAAAGTCGGTAAAAATCACCCTCGGGCCCACGTGCCCAGATTCCAAAAATTTTTGAAGATAAACTTAATCCATAACCTCACGAACTCAAATATATAGTTTATTCTCAATTCCATGCCCAATTTCGTGGTCAAAATCCAAAAATACAAAATTGTAGGTCTTCTACCAAATCCCCACAATTTATACTAATTTTCATGTTCCAATCCATGTATAATTCACGTATTTAACTCATAATGGGAAGAAACCACTTACCTATAATCGCTTGATGAAAATCTCCCCATGAAGCTCTCCAAAATCGTCCAAACCAAATGAAAATGGGAGAAAAATAGCCCCCCTGCGGCTTCGCTGGTGCGGCCAAAACCTCGCACCTGCGTATTCCCTCTGCCTAGCAAGACTCCGCACCTGCGTCTTTCCTTCCGCATCTGCGCCTTCGCAGGTGTGGACATAACCTCGCACCTGCGCTCCCAGACCCTTCTATCACTCTCGCACCTGCGATGCACCTCCGCATCTGCGACCTCGCAGGTGCGGACAACCCTTCGCACCTGTGATCATTGCCCAGCTTCGCCCAAACTGCACCTGCGACCACTGGCTCGCACCTGCGACCTCTATTGCATAGGTGCGATCACACCAGTTATCAGCTACCTCATCTTTTCTTCCAAGTCCAAACTCGATCCGTTAACCATCCGGAATCCACCTGAGGCCCTCGAGACCTCAACCAATTATACCAACACGTCTCAAAACACATTACGAACTTAGTCGAGCCTTCAAATCACATCAAACAACATCGAATTCATGAATCGCGCCCCATTCCAAGCTTAATGAACTTTGAAACTTCAACTTCTACAATCGATGCCGAAACCTATCAAATCACGTCCGATTGACCTCAAATTTTGCACACAAGTCATAATTGACATTAAGGACCCACTCCAACTTCCGGAATCGGAATCCGACCTTGATATCAAAAAGTCCACTTCCGGTCAAATTTCTCAAAAACCTTCAATTTCTAACTTTCGCCAAACGACTCCAAAATGACCTACGGACCTCCAAATCCACTTCCGGAGGCGCTCCCAATACCGGAATCACTATACGGAGCTATTCTCATACTTTGAATTCCAAATGAACATCGATAACATCGAAATGCACTTCAACCCATATTTATGGAAATCCTTCCAAAATGCTAACTTCCACAATAGGTGTTGAAACGCTCCCGGGGCATCTAAAACCCTTTCCGAACATACGCCCAAGTCCGAAATCATCATACGAACTTGCTGGAACCTTCAAATCCCGATTCTGAGGCCATTTACTCTAAATTTCAACCTTAGTCAATTCTTTCAACTTAAGGCTTTCGAAGTGAGAATTTTCTTTCAAAATCAGCTCCGAACTTCTCAAAATTAAATTTCGACCATGTGTACAAGTCATAATACTTGAAGTGAAGCTACTCAAGGCCTCAAACCGCCGAACACATGCTGGAGGTCAAAACGACCGGTCGGGTCGTTACATTCTCTCCCACTTAAACATACGTTCGTCCTCGAACGTGCTAAGAACTGCGCTGGAGTTGTCCGAAATCACTGATTAGCACCTCGTGCACCTACCCGTGCTACCACAACTCTGTTGAGCACACTGGCTCGAGCAAATCTGAAGATTCCCCTTTTGTTTAGTCAAACTAGCCTTAGAGCCAAATTCCAACATCCGGAATCTCCTGCTAGGCCTGTTTCCAACATTCGATCACTGTATCAGTCACCACACGACGTACCGAAACATGACTGCATACCTTTGCTGAATTGACACCATGCACCGCATAATTCCCATGACCATAATAACATCCTATGATAACAATAGCCGAAATTCCACGAACCTGATGTCCACAACACACCTCATGCCACATACATGTCCTGCTCCAACTCTTGAAATGCTGCCGCAGCGGAAAAGATGCATAGAAATTTACAACCAACTGCCGAGTCGACCATTCATTGAGTTTCTCCTCTTTGACAAGAACCATTGCTTCATTCTGGACTGAATACCGATATTTACTCTTTAACTACGCCTAATACCGATCTGATTACACTGACCCCGGGTCCAATAATCCCGTCTCTCCCAGGACTACCCAGGCAATAAGCCACCTCAGACTCTGCCAAAAATCTCATATGATGCCATAATGTGCCGACAAACTACAAACTTGAATGTAATACATAAGGAAAACAAACTCTGGAAGGAACTACTCAACCTACGTAACTAACTAGACACCCAAAAAGATGTTATGAACCTTCCTCAGAAAATGGAAAACAAAACACACAAAAATAGATATAAGGGACCGTACTCAACATCACACTGTTGCGGCACGCAACCCGATCCGAACATAAAATCTATATAAGGAGATACTTACAGAGCTAGAATGCTCATTATTACAAAATACCCGAATATCGGCCATGAGCACGCTAAGTGCATAATACCATCCCTGGGGAGATAGATAGTGCCATTGCGCTACAAAAGTCAAGCACAACTAAGGTGCGATATATGATCTGAATCTCCTGAGCCATCCTGCCCACATAACATCATCGCTACGCGGAACCTCAACACATATGAACTTAACAAGCCATTTCACAACTCACATAACATAATATAGTATTACATGAAATAGCCAACGACGAAATAACACCCAACGTCCGAATACCCCTCCATAAGGAGCGCTATACCGAAATGAACACATCCGGCCTGACATAGAGGCCATATTCACTTTTAAATCCATCCACAGACCTCAAGCCGATACTGATCGCATCGTACTAGGCTAATAACCTTTCAAGGATCTATAATAACCCTTTTCCCATAATACACAAGAGCAACCATCATAATCGGGACAAGCTTCCACAGTCCACCACTAGACGAACCGAGCGTCCTCCAGACATAAATTCTCACATGAACAATAGTACTGCAATCTCCATACTTGGTTCCAATCTTCGATCGATCAAGTGACTACATGTCATACTTATACAACCTTCCCGTGGAACGTGCTCCCATGACCTTCCGCACCAGATAACAAGTCTGCACATCCATACCACCGGCCGGACAAACATTGTAAAGCAAACAAAAAATTCGAAATCATTACTCAAAGCCTCTTGCACAGGACACCGATCTCAGATGACGCTAAAGACAATACCAGCTTACTCTAACCATTTGAATCCTTTCTCGCTCATCTGAGCTCGTGACATTCTTGTCAACACCGAACCGCAACCTTAGATCCTCAACTTCCAAATCTCATGCTAATCACCGCACTTAATCGTGCCAATGCGCTAGAGCACCAAAAATTTCATCATAACTTCGGAACCACTAATAGGGTAAACACTTCATCATATAGAAACATTTTACTTAGCTCATTTCAAGAGAACCATTGCAACACGCAGCCAAATTCCCATGACCATAGAAAATACCAACCTCGAGTAGTGGTTTAAACCACCATAATCCTTCCGGGATCTGTCTACACATAACATGCCATAATGCTCGATTGCCCCCAAATAAAATCAGTTACGGTGGCCGTCAAACCTCGCACGTACCGCCACAAATCACATGCATAACTCAATACACTGAAGGAACTGATCATTACCACCATCATGCCAATTTAACCATTGCTAACCAAACCCGACTTCTCCTAATTTACTTTGAATCTTCCTTAGAAATAACAAAAGCTCCCTTATCAATATATCAAACTTAATGCGCACTCATCCTGAGTGACCCCATTTCACGAGACCACATTGTCCCCAAAACCCACGAACCATTTCATACCCTTCTTGTGCGCATAATCGCGTCTTCAACTAATACACCCATTTTGATGATTCTTCTACAAATCCAAAGTTACATGCTCCCCTTCCTCACATGATACCCCGTAGGCCAAAGGTAACAAAGAACACTCTAAGATCCTTTATTATATTCCGCTGCAAAAGCTCGATATTCAACCATACTATGGACTCGAAATCCTTAGACGCACATCTTAACTTTTGAATTTACTAGGACCGTTATTGAGAGTCACCTACTTTGACTTGGTCCCGAATATAATCAACTCCAAGGCTCTTCTAGCACATGAGCACCCTCTCAAAGAAGCACCTGGCCGAATCATCTTCCTTGTACATCACATCTACATGAAACATAAACTCTGAGTCTTCTCCAAACCTGAACACGAATTGATAAGGCCAAATATAGCACACATTCCTCAAATCCTTTGCTCAACTTACTGCTGATGTTCTCTTCCCTTAGTCATATCGACCCATTAATACACTAATAACCAGAAACCGCACTAGTTGACAATTACACAATCCAATCATAGACGGTGGGGCTCTCCCACTTAGCCTGGAGCTACCATCGCATGACCCTGGAACCCACCTAGGTTCCTTATCTCCTATTGACATGATCTTGCACAATCGACCTGCCAACTTCCTCAAAATCCTTCTATTAACCTTTAATGAACACTCCGACTAGCCACAGTTACATATTCAATCTCTTACCGGGTAGCCGGTAGAATCCTCCACAGAAGTTTTGTCAACACCATGCGACCGCTAACTTGCTCACAGAGATAACCCACCTATGGAAATTACATGCCGACATATTCCAACGTCGCTACACTGGGTATAATTACTACGAAATCAGTAGATCATCCTGAGTCCGAGGTCAATCACCAGCTGCACCAGTCCGTTCACTCCTCATGGACGTCAACTAAAGGTGCGACAATACATTCCAATCCAAAGTCATGTTGTATCCTTCTTCCTATCAAGCAACTCCTTTATGTTGTATCCAATCTCCCGCCGTATAATAGCCAATATTTCAAATTAAGTCCGTAGACCCAGTCACTGTCCACCATAATTCTCAAATCACTCTGAACCTTCCTCAAGGCGTGTAGCTATCCTATCACAGAACCCACATGCTACTCTGCCACTCTTCCACTTTGGTCAAACTTACTCCTTTAAGTAACTACCCGACTCCTGTTTCTCACACTTGGCCTTCCATAAGTTTATCCATCGCAAGGCACCTCCCACATGTCCTTCCTCATCCTTCGCTGCCCAGTTGTTGCCTTAAATAAAAATCTACCTCTGTAGCACTTGAACCGATAGATCGCTACCAACTTTAAACCTTTCCAGAAATCATCTTCCTTGAGCCATCAATACCAGGAATGCCGATTTGATCCTGAACCACTGCACACTACGACCTCAGACAGCCGCTTTCCCGGCACCATTTATAATACTCTACCCTAAGGCGAATTGATGAAGACCATAACATCGGCGAACTTAACAAATTCAATCCAGGGCGACGACACCACATCACAGATAAAATTCCACCATGCTCGAAATACCAAGTCTCGCTACTCCGTCAACCCAAACCTGAACATTCATAGTTCGATTGCCTTTCCTTCACCGAAAATAAAATACTAGATCTCTGAATCATGCACTAAGTAAACCTCCTGCCAAGTCATTCACTGTTTCGACGCATAGACAAGCATCCTACCATTACACAGACACGGTGCGATAGCAACGTACGAATCGTCATAACAATCAATGCCTAACCTCAAAACCTTAGGTAGTACTGATACTGAGCTACAACGACAGAACGGCCTTCCGCAAGGCGACGACAATAGCCCAATCAAATACGCAGGGAGAAACATCCTGCACCACATCTGTAGTACCATTAAAATTCCTCGATCCCTAATTTATAACAAACGCTTCACGTTGCATAAGATTGAATGTGAAATAAATGAAGGCATGAGACTCAAAGGAATCAAATCGCACGATGAGGAATCAAGAAGGGAAGTGCTCCTAACATCCCTGTAGCCTTTTGAAGATAAGTACAGACGTCTCCGTACCGAACCGCAAGACTCTACTAGACTCACTCATGACTCGTGAGACCTAAGTGAACCTAGTGCTCTAATACCATGTTGTCACGACCCAAAATCCGCTAAAGGTCGTGATGGTGCCGGACACCACTATCAGGCAAGCCAACACTAATAGTTAATTAAATTCTTATTTTAAAATTTTTGAAATCATAAATTTACTTCAATTTATCAAGTAAAAGATGTATTTACAGAATAAATAACAATGTTTTCCAAATTTCAATACTGAACATCCCATAATCATCCCAGAACCTGGTGTCACAAGTGCATGAGCTTTTTATATGAATTTAAAATAAAATACAGTAACTGTCGAGAATACAAATTTGGACAGAAAGAAAAGTACAATACTCTGAAGGAGACTCTGCTGGCTGCGGAGTGTCTCATAGAATGTAGCTCACCTAAGTCCCCGCCTTAATCGCGCCTCTGCATCCACAAGGCCGCTAAACATATGTGTACCCGCACACAAAAATGTGTAGCAAGTGTAGTATGAGTACGTAAATCAACGCGTACCCATTAAGTATCTCGCCTAATCCTGAAGAAAAAGTGACGAGGGGTCGACTTCGACACTTACTATGGGCTATAAATAAACGGAATAATATCATTAAATTAGACATGGATTAATTAATACGGTTGCAAGCCTATTATTCTGAAGTAAGTAAACAGCTCTTTCATAATTAAGGAATCTCCAAATCTTTATCTCCCATTATTTAACAATTATATCTCCGGCCAAAGAGGCCATATCAAATTATCAGTTTATCTCAGACCAGGGAGGCAATATCGTTATTTATAAATTTCAAGGCAAGAAATACAAGCATGCGCAAATCATGCCGAGGTCATACGACCCGATCCAACAATTATTTAAACTGTACACTGCCAGAAGGTCGAATGGCACGAACCATAGATGCATCTATTTAATCTACCGAGGCGTTCGGCCCGTTCCACAAAAGATAACACATTCAAATAATCAATCAAGAATTCATCAAGGGGCAATTATCCAAGGAAAAAGGTAATTTATCTTTTAAAAGTCAAGAAAACGATGTCTAGCCTTTTAAAAATTTATTAACAAAGTTCGATATGATTTAAGCACTTTAAATTGACAACAAGATTGCAAGTATTACAAGTAAAGCATGCTTTTGGGTCCTAGATTACCCGAACTTAAGCATATTAGTAGCTCCGCACGGACTCTCGTCACCTCGTGCGTACGTAGCCCCCACAAATAGGAGCACACATTGATTTATTTTCACCTATGGGGTAAATTCCCTCTTACAAGGTTAGAAAGGAGACTTACCTTGCTCCGTAATTTCATAACCGGCTTCTGAGCCCTTCAAAAAACTTGAATCGATGCACAACGCTCCAAAACTAGCCAATGATTATGCAAACCCATTAATATATACTCAAATACTCAATATAATTCCATTTATAACAATTTCTAACCTCCGATCGAAAAGTCGATAAAAATCACCTTCGGGCCCACGTGCCCGGATTCCGAAAATTTTCGAAGATATACTTTACCCATAACCTCACGAACTCAAATATATAGTTTATTCTCAATTCCATGCCTAATTTCGTGGTCAAAATCCAAAAATACCAAATTCTAGGTCTTCTACCAAAACACCACAATTTATACAAATTTCCATGTTCCAATCCATGTATAATTCACGTATTTAACTCACAATGGAAAGAAACCACTTACCTAGAATGGCTTGATGAAAATCTCCCCTTGAAGCTCTCCAAAATCGTCCAAACCAAATGAAAATGGGAGAAAAATGGGCCAAGTCCCGTTTATAAAAACCCTTCTGCCCAGCGACATTTTCGCACCAGCGGAATAGTAGCCGCACATGCGGCTTCGCAGATGCGGCCAAAACTTCGCACCTGCGCATTCCCTCTGCCTATCACAACTCCGCACATGCATCTTTCCTTCCGCATCTGCGCCTTCGCAGGTGCGGACATAACTTCGCACCAGCGCTCCCAGACCCTTCTATCACTCTCGCACCTGCGACGCACCTCCGGATCTGCGACCTCGCAGGTGCGGACAACCCTTCGCACCTGCGATTGTTGCCAAGCTTCGCTCAAACTGCACCTGCAACCATTGGCTCGCACCTGCGACCTTGCACCTACGACCCTTATTGCGCAGGTGCGATCACACCAGATATTAGCTGCCTCATCTTTTCTTCCAAGTCCAAACTCGATTTGTTAACCATCCGGAATCCACCTGAGGCTCTCGGGACCTCAACCAATTATACCAATACGTCTCAAAACACATTACGAACTTAGTCGAGCCTTCAAATCACATCAAACAATATCGAATTCATGAATCGCGCCCCATTCCAAGCTTAATGAATTTTGAAACTTCAACTTCTACAATCGATGCCGAAACCTATCAAATCACGTCCGATTGACCTCAAATTTTGCACACAAGTCATAATTTACATTACGGACCCACTCCAACTTCCGGAATCATAATCCGACCTTGATATCAAAAAGTTCACTTCATGTCAAACTTCTCAAAAACCTTCAATTTCTAACTTTCGCCAAACGACTCCAAACTGACCTACGTACCTCCAAATCCACTTCCGGATGCGCTCCCAATACCGGAATCACCATACGGAGCAATTCTCAAACTCGAAATTCCAAACGGACATCGATAACATCGAAATGCACTTCAACTCAGATTTATGGAAATCCTTCCAAAATGCTAACTTCCACGATAGGTGCCGAAATGCTCCCGGGACATCTAAAACCCGATCCGAACATACGCCCAAGTCCAAAATCATCATACGAACCTACTGGAACCTTCAAATACCGATTCTGAGGCCGTTCACTCTAAAATCCAATCTTAGTCAATTCTTTTAACTTAAGGCTTTCGAAGTGAGAATTTCTTTCCAAATCAGCTCCAAACTTCCCGAAATTAAAAATCCGACCACGCGTACAAGTCATAATACCTGAAGTAAAGCTAATCAAGGCCTCAAACTGCTGAATGACGCGCTGGAGCCAAAACGACCTGTCGGATCGTTACAAGTCTCATAGCGGAGAATATTAATGTTGAAAATTCTATATTTAATGAAATGATGAGGGATGCTTTTGAGATGTTCCCTGGGTCTCAATTCGAACCAAGTGATGAGGCTAAGAGCTTCTTCAAGTTGTATGTTTCATATCTTGCTCATTTAAATATTTTTTTTATTTCTCATGAAAATAAATAAAGGTAGAGTCTACGGACTTGGAGTGCAGCTGAAGTCTAGTCATCTAACCGAATTATTTAGCAGTGCTTCTGCTTCCCCCCGAAAATATTGAGACTATACGGACGCAAATCAATGAACTGTCTAAAAATGGAACAATGCTCAAGAAACAATAAGTATGATGCAGACATTCATAGCAAACCATGGAAAACAACATCAAATAGAAGAATCTAATAATGAGGATACTGAAACCGATGAGGATCAATAGTAATTTGGATTGTGTTATAGGATATTTAGACTTGATTGGTTGTTACAAAACTTTGTTCGTTTAGACTTGGTGTGATGTGATTTTGGTTGAAAGCTTTAGATTTTTATGTGGTTTAATAGAATGGATGATTTTTTCATGTTTAAAAAAGTTTGATGCTTGTTGTTTTAGGTTCTATTGATAGAATATTTGTGATATTGGCTGATATGTATTGGTTATTTGATTTGGGATGGGGTGTAGCTTAAAATACAGCAAAATTCTGCTGTACTTTACCAAATTTTGCGACTGATTACTGACAAAAGTGGTCGGAAATTGGACTTGTAAATTCCCAAATTTGAGGCTGAAGTGGTCGGAATGTTTTTTTAATTTCTTAATTTTTGGCCGATTCGATCAGAAATTTTAAATAAAATAATTATTAATTTACCGACCAAATCGGTCAGAAAATTTAATATATAATTAAGTTATATTTATAAAAGTGCGACTGAATCGGTCGCAAATATATCGACCAAAGTGGCCGCAAGCTTTAATTTCATCCGGTCAAGGAAACAATTCCCATTTGCGACCAAAATGGCCGGAATTTGCGACCGATTCCGTCGCAAATATTTTGCGACCATCATCTTTCCGACCACTTGAAATCCATCGGAAATCTGTTGGAAATAAGAGATTTCCGACTGATTTCCGACGGATTTCATGATTGGAAATTTGACAATTTCTAGTAGTGTACAGTCCAAGTCAACAAGTAATATCAAAGACCTCGAGTAGCTTATTGGAAACAACACAATAAGTCACGTATGGTGCATGACACACACAAGAAAAATCACGCCAGCACACGAATATCATCAATATTATGCCCCCAGGCCGTCACATATCATCCCTCACATAGCCACCCTTATCTCTTCGCATTGACAATATCATAATAGTCACCTATATCGCTCCGCTCAGACATTTAACACAATAGTCACCCGTATCACTCTGCCGAGACAAAAATACAATAACCACCCGTATCACTCCGCCCAGACAATAACACAATAGCTACCCCTATCATCTGCCTAGACAAAAATACAATAGTCACCCGTATCACTCCGCACAATCAATAGCAGTGAGATGCCACCCTTATGCTCCGCATAGGAACAATCAATCCACACAACAAATTCACATGTGCTAACATCAGAACAACACGATACATCAATTCGTACCACAAGTGCCCATGGGCCACAACCTTTCCAAAATAACTTGTAATGATCCAAAATCCCAACCCGTTCTGATGGCGCCTAACACACCGGCTAGGCAAGCCGAAACATGATAACGAAGGCAACATAATAACGAAATTAATAGAAATAGCATAAACATGAGGTCTCAATACAATAAAAACTGCTAATACAATGTAAATCCCCCAGAAACTGGTAAGTACGGAGTCATGAGCTACTAAAATTGAATACAAGTCTAAAAATGAGCAATAAATACAATGTCTGAACTATAACCACAATATGAAAGGAAAAGACAAATCAAATTGCGACCAAGAATGCAGCTCTACCTCACCTCTAGTAGATAGTCCGAAAAGCAACCTACTGCTGATAATT
This sequence comes from Nicotiana tomentosiformis, assembly GCF_000390325.3. Taxonomy (NCBI): domain Eukaryota; kingdom Viridiplantae; phylum Streptophyta; class Magnoliopsida; order Solanales; family Solanaceae; genus Nicotiana; species Nicotiana tomentosiformis. Next base: position 140,161,195 of record NC_090812.1, read on the forward strand.
GGTCCCCACACCTGGATCTGCACAATTAAGTGCAGAGTGTAGTATGAGTACAACCGACCCAATGTACTCAATAAGTATCGTAAATAAACACGACAAGGTAAAATGAACACAAATTATTAATGGTACTAGCTATCACCTGTGTAATTCCATCTTTAATTATGGTACATAACAATATTGAAATCAAATCATCAAGTTTAGTAAGAAAACATTCATGTGTGTATGTGTACAATATCTCAAATACTTTGTTCAGACAATATCTTGGCATATAGAGGTGATATGCAATTAAATCAGATAGATAATCAAATAAATTGCAAGTAAAGATAAAATGCAAAATCCAACAACACACTGTCGTTTACATATCCGTTCCAAACCACTGATAAGTATTTCCAATATTCGCGCGTACACTACAAAGAGAGAAACATGAGAGGGTGACCCTAGGGGGATGGATCCGTATCCACACGCTGCATAGACAACTCACGTGTTAACAATAGAACTTGCATAGACAACTCAAGTGTTGCACGGATAACTCACGATCCAATAACATCAATATATGGATCCGCATGGACAACTCACATGTTGCACGGACAACTCACGTGTTTCACAGACAACTCACGTGCCAATAGCAAAATCCGCACGGTATGATCATAGGCACAACAACACAATCCGCACGACGTGGTCACATGCCTCCAGTCCAAATATATCATACATGAGCAATTAAACAAGTATACATGTATGAAACGAGTGAATATCAAATCTCATGCTCCTGGACTGGTATAAACGACATGCTAAAGTGTAGGTATGTGCAAGTGTACTATCATAGCTTAAACCGACAATTTCAACAAAGAATAACATTTATCAGTTCATTCAGGGATTAAGACCCTATGTAGCCTCAATCATGGCTCAAATAGTTCACAACAATGTCACAAATATGTGAAGCATCATAGCTTCAGGTTTAACATTGAAATTTTAGGCTTATAAGAGCCCAAGCACAACCACCACAATATAAAAGGACAAGACAAGTCAAACTACGACCAAGAATGTAGCTTTACCTCGCCTCTAGCAGATAATCCGAAAAGGCTCAAATCTTGCCAAAAATAACGTAATACTATCAATAAATAAAAGCGATAGGAATTGACTCTAAATGATAAAGCTAAAATCTTTAACCAAAGTCAAAAAGTCTACCTTGGACCCGCATCTCGGAATCTAACAAAAGTTACAAAATACGAATACCCATTCAATAACGAGTTCAACCATACCAAAATTATTCAAATCTGACCTCAAATCGCCTTTCAAATCCCCAAAATTCAGTCTAAGAAGTTTCACCATTTCCCCATATTTTCCAACTCAAATCGGTAATTGAATGACAAAAATAATGATGGATTCATGTATAACAACCAAAACCGAGTTAGAATCACTTGCCCCAATCAACTCCTTGAAAATCCCTTCAAATATCGCCCAAATTCGAGATCTCTAGCTCAAAATATGAAAAAAGTGTCCAAACCCTCGTTTTTGAAATTTATCTCTGTTGCCCAATTATTGGCTTTCGCGATCGCATAGAACAACTCTGCCTAGCTCACAAATCCTCTTTCACGATCGCATGAACCTAGTCGTGAATGTGGAAAACTACCTTCCTAAGCTTATGCGATCGCGATGCACCACTCGCGAACGCGAAAAACATCGCATGCCTCCCCAGCTGCCTCACTTCCTTATATGCGAACGCGATCCACTATATGCGTTCGCAAAGCACAAGTTCCTCAACTTCCACTATTTTATCCCTCTCTTTGCGAACGTGAAGAGAAAAATCCAATAGTCCTCAAAGACCCTTCACGATCGCGGACCTATCCTCGTGATCGCGAAGAATGAAACCAGAACACAGAAAATCAGCAGTCTTCTATGTCCAAATTCCAATCCGTTAACCATCCGAAATCCACCCGAGGCCCCCCGGGACCTCAACCAAACATACCAACAAGTCCTAAAACACGATACGAACTTAGTAGGGGCCTCAAATCACATCAAAGAACGTCAAAAACATAAATCGCACCCCAATTCAAGCCTATTGAAACTAATGAATTTCCAACGTATACAATGAATGCCGAAACCTATCAAACCAACTCTGATTGACCTCAAATTTTGCACACAAGTTATAAATGACATAAAAAACCTATTCCAACTTTCGGAACAAAAATTCGAGCCCGATAGCCACAAAGTCAACTCTCGGTCAAACTTCTCAACTCTCCAAACTTGTTTTTTCCAACTTTCATCAATTCAAGCAAAAATCACCTACGAACCTCCAAATCAATATTCGGACACACTCCTAAGTCAAAAATTGTCATACGGATCTATCAGAACCATCAACACTCCATTTCGGAGTCATTTACACAGAAGTCAACATCCGATTAACTCTTTCAACTTAGGCTTTCAACCTTGGGATTAAGTGTCCCTATACATTTCGAAACATCCCTGGAACAAAACCAAACCCCCCTCTCAAGTCACATAACCACAAATGAGCATAGAATAAGCAATAAAAGGAGGAACGAGCTACAATACTCAAAACAACCGGCCGAGTCGTTACACAACTATACTGATATCACCATAACACCTATCCCACGGCTCAACCACGATGTGTACAAGAATCTCATTAGCAACAAAATGAAACGAAAAAATAACTCAGTAATTAAAGATACTCCATTAAACAACAACTTCAACTAAACAGGTTAATGGCTCTAAATAACTTCAACTTCAATTAATTGCTTAAGAATAAACTCAATAATGAAGGTATTTCCATGAAATGGCAACTTAAAATTCTAGTGTATAACATAAGCTAACAACGAGAGAGATGGCATGAAATAGCTACTTCGTCTAAATGCATGAGAATAACTCGACAACGAAGGGATATCATGTAATAGAAAATTCAAATAAGAATAATTCAACAATAAAAGAGGTAACATGACAATAAAAGAGATAACAACTTCAACTAAGCATATAAGAGTAAACTTGACAAATAAAAGATAGAATTTGTGCTAACAATTTCAAATAAAGCATGTAAGAGTAAACATAACATGGAAGACATAACGTGATATGCCAACTTGAATTAATGCATGAAAGAAGCCTAGGAGTCTAACCGACCAAATACCACATATAAGCACGTGTACACATTCGTCACCTCGCGTACACGTCTTACACATCATTCAAATAATATAATCAAACCAAATCCTAAGGGGGTAGTTCCCCCATATAAAGTTAGGCAAGATACTAACCTCCAAGAATCTAAATCAATAATCTAAAAAGACATTCCCCTTCTAAACAATCTCTGGACAACTCGAATCTAGCCAAAATAACTTAATATCATAAATAAAATCCATAGAAAATAATTTCGGATAATAAAGCTTCGATCTTTAATGAAACTCCAAAATTCAACCCCGGGCTCGCACCTCAAAACCCAACAAAACTCACAAAGTCCAAACACTTATTCCGATACGAGTCCAATCATACCAAAATCATCCAATTCCGACCACAAATCAGCCTTCAAATCATCATTTTATGTTTTAGAAAAGATTTCACAAAAACCCCCAATTTCTCTTTTTCAAATAACTAATTAAGTGATAAAAACAAGGATGGAATCATGAAATATAACTAAATTTGAGTAAAAAATACTTACCCCAATCCACAAACTTGAAAATCCCCTCCAAAATTGCCCAAAACCCAGCTCTCTAACTCAAAATATGCCAAAATAACTCAACCCTCAAAATATGTAGAATCTGCCCAGGGATGTCGCATATGCGACCAAATATCCCCTTCTGCGGAACCGCATGTGTAGCCACCAGCTCACTTCTACGAAAATACCTCACTTCAGCCAATGTCGCTTCTGCATCCAAGAGTGTGCTCATGTGCTTGCGCTTCTGCGCTCAGGGGACTACTTCTGTGGTCGCGTAGATGCACCAAGGGATCCGCATCTGCGGCCCTATCGACCAACAGCCTAATCTGCTTCTACGATAAGAGGTCCGCTTCTGCGGACACGCATCTGCGTCGAATCCTCCGCAGATACAGAAGCACCGGCACCAGGAAATCCTTTAGCAAATACAGCATGAGACAAAATTGTCCGAAATTACCCCTAAACTCACCCGGGCCCCTCGGGACCCCGTCCAATCACACCGACAAGTCCCAAAACATAACACGGACTTACTCGAGGTCTCAAATCATAACAAACCACATCTAAACTATGAATTGCTCCCCAATTCAAGCCTAATGAAACTAATGAACTTTTAACTTCTAAAACTCTTATCAAAACAACTCGAAATGACTTCAAATTTTGCATGCATGTCCCAAATGACACAACGGGCCTATTCCAACTCCCGATACCAAAATCTGAACCCGATATCAATAAAGTCAACTCCCAGTAAACCTCTCAACCTTCCAAACCCCTAACTTTCCAACTTTCGCAAAAAAGCATCAAATCAACCTACGGACCTCCAAATCCAAATCCCGACATACGCCTAAGTTCAAAATCACCAAAAGAAGCTATTGGAATCATCAAAATACCAATCCGTAGTTGTTTATATAAAAGTCCAACTACGGTCAACTCTTACCACTTAAGCTTCTAAAGCAAGAATCATTCTTCCAAATCAATCTCGGATCGCACGAAAGTTGAAACCCATAATACTCATAAGTCAAAATGCATAACACAAAGCTACTCAAGACCTTAAACCACCGAACGGAATGCTAAAGCTTAAAATGGCTGATCGGATCGTTACATTCTCCCCCTCTTAGAAAAACGTTCGTCCTTGAACGTTCCAATAGTCGCTCTGAAGCCATCAAATCACCATATGAACTCACCATACACATAAACGAGTGATCCCATGACACCTAAATCCACATAAGCTCGACAATACCATTTCAACTGAATATTATTCTTTCCACCCATACTAATATTTCAACATCCAAACATTTCTCCAAATATCCAATCCTCACATAAATACACTACATCAACCTCAACCAGTTGTAACAACTTTTGCATACATCCACAAGGTATAACCACACGACGTAACACATCACCTATACGCCCATAGCAGCAACTCTGACCACAATAGCTGCCCACAATCAAACCCAACACCAGTAATCAACCTCGTATCAACTAGAACCCTGTTCCAAACCTTACCAACACTTCTAATGATGTAAGAAACATGTAAATCTCATACCCCACTCACCCAATCAACAAGTCACACCCAACGCTACCTGGACACATACCTCACAATCTAAACCCAATAAACACAACTCGAATATATCTGAATATAGAAAGAGAACACATGAGAGGACTATCAAACAAGTCCAATAGGTACAACTCCCCATTGTTATCATACTATGAATCCATTCTACAAGGGAGAAACAAAACATATGAACTAATCACGAAGATCTCATCCTAATATAACTCCACTGCGGCATGTAGCCCGGTCCAAACATATCGATCCACACGAAACCACAAGGATCTCATCCAGAGTTTTGAATCACAAGTAGATTAGTCATTAAACCAACCAAAACCTTTCAATAATCAATTCTATGAAACAAAATCACAACAACACATAGCAGACTCCCCACACCTGTAGAGCACCTAAATCACAAGTTGTAGCCCAGCCATCCTGAAATCATATCAAAACCTACCGTAATGAATAACAGATAGTTCACCCTAGTCTCATAGTTCTCAATAGTGAATAATCCAAAACGATAGACATGGGCTATCACTATAGAATCTCTCAACAGGTGCAAACACATAAATAGAGTACAAGAATCACAAAGCACATCCATATATGAAGCAAGATAGTATGACTCACGGAGCCACCGCTGTGATGGGTCAGAGCCGAAGAGTAGAATCTACTAAATCCTCCAAGACCTCGAGGCCTCTTGGCCTCCCTATCCTCCCTCTCCTGACCCCGAACACGCTCTAACCTTCTGGCAATCTCTACAACCTTCTAAAATGGAGTATCATTCTCCAACTCCCGAGTCATGTTGAATCTAAGACCCTAACTGGTCCCCTCAAAAAATCAGCGGACTCTCTCTCTAACGGTAGAAACCAAAATAGGTGCATGACGGGATAACTCACTAAACATGATGGCATACTCCGACACTGTCATATTGTCCTGGCGCAGCTGCTTAAACTCTTTGCGCCATGCATCCTGGAAGGCCTGGGGAACAAACTCTCTCAAAAACATATCTGAAAACAGAGCCCAAGTGAGTAGGGCTGCATCAGCTAGCCTACCCTCTTTGTAAGTCTGTTACTACCTATACGCTGATCCTGATAGCTGAAATGTATTAAAGGCTACTCCACTCACCTCCACAATTCCCATGGTGCTGAGAATACGGTGGCACTTGTCTAGAAAACTCGTGCATCCTCGATAACTGCACCACTGAAAGTAGGAGGATCATACTTCTTAAACCTCTCAAGTCTCAGCTGCTCCTCCTCATATGCCTCTGGCCTAATCTCAGGCTGAACCGCGATAACAAGCTGTACTGGCACCACACCCGGAGTATGACCAACATAAGCCTACTGCTCTAGAGTACGGGCGGCGGGAGTCTGAGCTCCTCCCCCAATCTATGAAGTAGCTGGTGCAACTGGGATCAATCCTGCATGAGCTAATGTACCAAACATGCTTAGGAACAGTGCTAAAGTCTCATGAAATCTAGGGGTAGCAACAGGTGCCTCCAGTGCCTGTCCCCCAACCAGAGTACCGGTGGCTCCTTAGCGGCTGCTTTGGCAGGAGCGCTAGCTGATGCACTTTTCCCTCCTCTACCTCTACCTCGGACCTGGCCTCTCACGGCTCTAGCAGGGGGAGCGGGTGTCTGCTCAGCTAATCTGGTAGTGCGTGTTCTCACTATCTGTACAAGAGTTGAAATACAAAGTCCCACACACCGAAATCAACAAATCGGCATGATAGGAATGAAATAAGCATAATTTTCTAATAGTTTCATAGCCTCTTGAAGATAAGTACAGACGTCTTCGTACTGATCCACAAGACTCTACTAAACTTGCTCATGACTCGTAGAACCTATGAACCTAGAGCTCATATACTAACATATCATGACCCAAAATCCCGCCTTAGGCGTCGTGATGGCTCCTAGTCTCTAAGACTAGGTAAGCCAGTTACTTAAAACAGTTAAACTAGTCAAGCATGTATTTTAAAGTAGATTTTAATATAAATACCTAAATAAAGGTGATACAAGCCTATGCATTAATAATCACAACAATCCTAGCAAGACTACATAGTATAGAGTCACGAACTATAGCTGAATATATAGAAGTAACTCAAAATAAAATACAATATTGTTCGGATAGCTAATTAATAGTATAATTCAAAAGTAAAGGACTCCAAGGGACTGCGGCGATCGAGCAGCTCTACCTTGAATCCTCACGATCGAAGAAGGTAACCTTGTCTGAGTCTGTTATCTCTAATACCTGGATCTACACAAAAATGTGCAAAAATATAGTATGAGTATACCATGGTCGGTACCCAGTAAGTATCAAGACTAACCTCGGTGGAGTAGTGACGAGGTACAAGTCAAGACACCTACTGATCATAATAACCTGTGCAATATATAAGTATAAAGTTAATAATGGAAGCAAGAATCAGTAAATGGCAACAAGGAATAAACATGTGATTAAAAAAGTACAATAATCAGAACACAGTTAAAGTACCAGTGAAACCAAATAAGGTAAACAAATAACTACCAAATAATCAAGTCGTTCTAACAAAAGGTTTACAACAAAGCCACCCCAAGGTACCACTCCTCAAAACCACAAGCCACGAGTCCCAAATCATAAGTCATATACACATGGCACCTTGTGCCCACATTTTCAATCATAACCGCATGGACAACTCGTGTGTTGCACAGACAACTCACGTGCGAATACCTCAATCATCCCGGCATGGTCACATGCTCACTATCACAATCCGCCCAACGTGGTCACAGGCTCAATATCACAATCTGCTTGGCATGATCACAGTCTCAATATCACAATCCGCCAGGCGTGATCACAAGCTCAATATCACAATCTGTCCGGCATGGTCACATGCTCAATTTCATAGTGAAAATAGATATACAAGAATACATGTGCATGATCAATGAATATCAAGTTTCATACTCCTGAACTGGTGTAAATGGCATGTCTAGTTTATGCATGTGCGAGTGTACTATTACAGTCTAAGTCAAGTAATATGAAAATATCGAGTAGCTCATTGGAAACAACACTACAAGTCACGTAAGGTGCATGACACACACAAGGAAAATCATGCTACCACACGAATATCATCAACATTATGCCCTCAGACCATCACATATCATCCCTATGATAACCACCCTTATCTCTCCGTATTGACAATATCAATAATGGACATTTGTATCACTTCGCCAAGATATTTAACACAATAGCAACCCATATCACTCCGCCCAGACAATAACATAATAGCCACTTGTATCACTCTGCCCAGAAAATAACACAATAGCCACCCATATCACTCCGCCCAAACAATAACACAATAGCCACTGTATCACTCCGCACAACCAACAATAGTGAGATGCTACCCTTATGCTCCGCATAGCAACAATTAATCCACATAACAAATCCACATGCACTAACATCACAACAACACTACCTATTAATTCGTACCATAAGTGCCCATAGGCCACAACCTTTCCAAAAAACCTATACCGATATCACCACAACACCTAGCCTACGGCTCAACCACGATGTGTACAAGAATCTCATTAGCAACAAAATAAAACAGGAAAATAACTTAACAATGAAATATACTCCATTAAACAACAACTTTAACTAAACAGGTTAATGGCTCTCAATAACTTTAACTTTAATTAATTGCTTAAGAATAAACTCAATAATGAAGGTATTTCCATGAAATGGCAACTTAAAATTCTAGTGTATAACATAAGCTAACAACGAGAGAGATGGCATGAAATAGCTACTTCGTCTAAATGCATGAGAATAACTCGACAACGAAGGGATATCATGTAATAGAAAATTCAAATAAGAATAATTCAACAATAAAAGAGGTAACATGACAATAAAAGAGATAACAACTTCAACTAAGCATATAAGAGTAAACTTGACAAATAAAAGATAGAACATGTGCTAACAACTTCAAATAAAGCATCATGTAAGAGTAAACATAACATGGAAGATATAACATGATATGACAACTTCAATTAATGCATGAAAGAAGCCTAGGAGTCTAACCGGTCAAATATCACATATAAGTCCATGTACACACTCGTCACCTCGTGTACACGTCCTCCACATAATTCGAATAATACAATCAACCAAAAATCCTAAGGGAGTAGTTCCCCTACACCAAGTTAGGCAAGATACTAACCTGAAAGAAGCTAAATCAATACTCTAAAGAGACCTTACCATGTGAAACAACATTCGGACGGCTCGAATCTAGCCAAAATAACTTAATATCATAAATAAAATCCATAGAAAACAATTCCGGATTATAAAGCTTCGATATTTAATGAAAACCTAAAATTCAATTCCGAGCTCGCACCTCTGAACCAGACAAAACTTAAAAAATCCGAACACCCATTATGATACGAGTCCAATCATTCCAAAATCATCCAATTCTAATTTTAAATCGGCCTTCAAATCATCATTTTATGTTTTAGAAACGTTTTCACAAAAATCCCCAATTTCTCCAATTCAAATTACTAATTAAATTATAAAAACAATGATGGAATCATGAAATATAATAAAATCTGAGTAAAAAATACGTACCCAAATCCAAAACATGAAAATCTCCTCCAAAATCGCCCAAAACCGAGCTCTCTAACTCAAAATGTGATAAAATAACCCTCGAATTATATGGAATCTGCCCTGGGATGTTGCATATGCGAACAAATATCCGCTTCTGTGGAACCGAACGTGTGGCCACCAACTCACTTATGCGGAAATACCTCACCTCAGCCAATGTCGCTTCTACGACCAATAGTGCGCTTGCGCTTCTACGCTCAGGGGAACGCTTTTGCGGTCGTGCAGATACGGATATGCGCCCAGGGATCCGCATCTGCGGCCCTCTTGACCAACAACCCTATCCGCTTCTAGAATAAGAGGTTTGTTCATGCGGACATGCATCTATGTCAAATCCTCCGCAGATGCGGAAGCACAAACACCAGGAAAACCTTCAGCAAATACATCATAAGATAAAATAGTCTGAAACCGCCCTGGAACTCACTCGGGCCCCCATACAATCACTCCGACAAGTCCCAAATGACAAAACAGACCTATTTCAACTCCCGGTACCAAATTCGAACCCGATATCAACAAAGTCAACTCTCGGTCAAACCTCTCAACCTTCCAAACCCCTAACTTGCCAACCTTCGCCAAAAAACGTTAAATCAACCTACTGACCTCCAAATCCAAATCCGGACATATGCCTAAGTCCAAAATCACCATACGAAACTATTAAAATCATCAAAACAACATTCCGGAGTGGTCTACACAATAGTCAAACTCCGGTCAACTCTTATCACTTAAACATCTAAAACAAGAATCATTCTTCCAAATCAATCCCGAATCGCACAAAAATCGAAACCGACCATACCCACAAATCAAAATGCATAATACAAAGCTGCTCAAGACCTTAAACCACCGAACGGAAAGCTAAAGCTCAAAATGACCGATCGGGTCATTACAACTTATTAGTTCCATATTTCACCTTCTTCCTAATGTAGTAGAATATAGTATTCAAGTGCTGCAGAAAAAGGACAAACTTATATACATATACTGTTAAAGTATATTGTATACTCTGATATTATAGCATTGAATTGAATACCTCAAAATAATACAATTGAATAAAAAGTATAAAAAGGGAAGAAAACATGACTAACACTAACAGTATGCATGAACTAATACAAAAACAAACCCCCAACCAGTCATGATGGTGCCCAACGCACTTGCTAGGCAAGCCGGACATAACAATAATGAATCAAATAGCATAAATGACAGAATTAATATAAGTGTAAAGCCTTAATATAGAATAATAACGCTAATACATGATAAATCCTCCAGAACTGGCACATACGGAGTCATGAGCTCTAAAATAAAAAATACAAGTCTGAAAGTTAAATAACAATACAACAACAACATACCCAGTATAATCCCACATAGTGGGGTTTGGGGAGGGTAGTATGTATGCAAACCTTACCTCTATCTTTATGGAGGTAGAGAGGCTGTCTCCAATAGACCCTCGGCTCAGGCAAGCATAGGTACCACAATAATAACAAGAAACAAGATGGTACAAGACCGAAAAACCATGTAAAAGCAGCATACATAACAAGATAGTGTAAAAAAAATCAAATAAGCCTACTACCAACCAAATGCGAGAGTACGTACTAACACTACCGGTATGAATAATCTTGACTACCTAACCTACTATACTAATCTTCGACTTCCACACCTTCTTATCACGGGTCATCTCCTCAATCAGTTGTAGCTGCACCATGTCATGCCTAATCACCTCACCCCAACTCTTCTTCAGCCTACCTCTACCTCTCCTAAGGCACTCCAATGTTAACCTCTCACACCTCCTTACCGGAGCGTCTGTGCTTCTCCTCCTCACATGTCCAAACCATCTAAGTCGTGCTTCTCGCATCTTGTCCTCAATAGGGGCCACACCCACCTTGTCCCAAATAACTTCATTCCGAATCCTATCTAATTTGGTGTGCCCGCGCATCCATCTCAACATCCTCATCTCTGCTACCTTTATCTTCTGGACGTGAGAGCTCTTAACTGGCCAACACTCAGCCCCACACAACATAGCCGGTCTGACCACCGCTCTATAAAATATACCTTTTATGCGTAAATAACAATATTGTCTAAAATAAAGAAAACAGTATAATATGGAAAGAGATGACAGGACTGCGGTCGAAAATGTAGCTCTACCTCATCTCTTGGTAATCAACTCAGCTATAAGCCTCGGCTACTGAATTAAACCATGGGTCTCTGATTTCAGACGCCGAGCAATATACTCAACAATATCCTTCTTCATCCTCCGCCACCAATAGTGCTTCCTCAAATCATGATACATCTTTGCGGCCCCCGGATGGATGGTATACGGTGAACTACGGGCCCCCTCAAGTATCAACTCTTGTAATCCATCCACATTTGGAACGTAGATGCGACCTTGCATCCTCATTATGCAATCATCTCCAATAATAACCTCCTTAGCACCATCGTGTTGCACCGTGTCCTTCAGGACAAATAAGTAAGGATCATCATACTAACGCGCCATGATGCGCTCAAACAAATAAGATCGTTAAACCATGCAAATAAGAATCTAGCTAGGCTCTGAAATATCCAACCTCATGAACTGATTGGCCAAAGCCTGAACATCCAATGCTACTGGTCTCTCCCCAACTAAAATGAAATCAAGACTCACCATGCTCTCATCCTTCCTATGCAAAGCATAGGCCACCACATTGGCCTTCCTCGGATGATAAAGAATGGTGATATCATAGTCCTTTATTAGCTCTAACCACCTCTGTTGCCTCAAGTTCAAATCCTTTTGCTTGAATAAGTGTTGTAGACTCATGTGATCTGTGAACACCTCAAAAGGCACTCCGTAAAGATAATGCCTCCAAATCTTCAGCGTGTGAATGATGGCTGTCAACTCCAAATCATGTACACGGTAGTTCTTCTCAAGGGGCTTCAACTGATGTGAAGCATAAGCAATAACTCTACCCTCCTGCATCAACACACACATAATGCTAATCCATGAAGCATTACAATAGACTGTGTAAGAACCCAATCCCGAAGGTAAAACCACTATTGGAGATGTAGTCAAGGTAGTCTTGAGCTTCTGAAGATCTTCTCACACTCATCGGACCACTTGAATGGGGCACCCTTTTGGGTCAATCTAGTCAAAGGTGCAGCAATGGACGAGAAATTCTCCATAAAATGGCGATAATATCCAGCCAACCCAAGGAAACTCCGGATCTCAGTAGCAGAAGAAGGTCTGGGCCAGCTCTGAACTACCTTAATCTTCTTCGGATCTACCTTAATCCCCTCACTGGACACCACGTGGCCCAAGAATGCGACCGAGTTAAGCCAAAATTCGCACTTGGAGAATTTAGCATATATCTTCTTCTCTCTCAAAGTCTGGAGCACGATCCTCAGATGTTGCTCATGATCCTTCTAGCTACGTGAATATACCAATATATCATGAATGAGAACTATGACGAAGGAATCAAGATATGGCTGGAACACGTTGGTACCCCGATCTCAAATCTATCTTTGAGAATATCCTAGCACCCTAAAGCTTATCAAACAAATCATCAATACGCAGTATTAAGTACTTATTCTTGAATGTAACCTTGTTCAACTTCCTGTAGTCAATGCGCATCCGCATAGAACCATCCTTCTTCTTCACAAACAGTACTAGCAAATCTCAAGGCGACAAACTAGGCCTAATTTAACCCTTATCGAGCAACTCCTGAAGTTGTCCTTTCAACTCTTTCAACTCCACTGGTGCCATGAGATATGATAGAATAGAGATGGGTTGAGTGCCTGGCACCAAGTCAATACCAAAATCAATAGCCCTATCGGGTGGCATGCGTGGAAGGTCTGTAAGAAACACGTTTGGGAACTCTCTCACTATCGCAACTAACTCAACAATAGAATTATCAGCACTAACATACCTCACAAAGGCCAAGTACGCCAGACATCCATTCTGAACAATCCTTTGAGCCTTAAGAAATGAAATCACTCTACTAGGAACATGATCGAGGGAGCCTCTCTACTCCAACCTTGGTAACCCCTGCATCGCCAACACCATGGTCTTAGCGTGACAATCAAGGATAGTGTGATATGGCGACAAACAATTCATGCCCAAAATCATGTCAAAATCATCAATGCTAAGCTGTAAAAGATCAACTATGGTCTCATAACCTCCAATGGTCACCACACATGACTGATATACATGGTCTACCATAATATAATCACCCACTGGTGTAGACATATGAACATGCATAACTAATGAATCATGAGTCATATCCAAATAACGAGCAAAGTATGATGACATATATGAATAAGTGGAACCAGAGTCAAATAGCACTGAAGCATCCTTGTGGCACACTGGGTCAAATAACACTGAAGCATCCATGTGGCACACTGAAACAATACATGTGATCATGGTGATGCACCCTATTTTGCACTAGTCAAAATAGAATACAATTAATGGTTCTTCTGAAGTTGATAAAACAAAAAAAGAGTCGCTACCTAATATTTTAAGGTATATCAGGGTACCTATAGGTTTGTGAGATTGTTAACCTAATGTTCTGCTAACCTGTGAGATATGGGTAAGAGTTCTTATTATTCTAAGGGGAAGATGTTAGGCATTCCATAAAATTCACCTGAGGTGGCTCCTTAAACTTAAGCTAGATTCGGGGAAAGAGAAGTCTATATTCTGCTTAATCATTACCTTAAAGTCCGTAAAAATTATTCTAACTTTTATCTAAAATTTACTATTTTGAGGAGGTCGTGTATACTTTGAAAAGAAAAAAATTAAGTATTTGAATTTATAAGTAGGAAATAATTTTTTAAAGCATATGTGTATTTGAAGACTAGATATGCTTTGTCTTTGAGGAAAATCTTGTGTTTAAAACTCTTTGTTTTGAAAGAAGTTGTGTTTTTACTTTGAAGAAAAAGTTGTTTTGTAACTTGGTAGAGTAAAGGACCATTTTGAATATATACTTTACGTTGGAATAGTCATACCTCATTTGAAGGTCAATTTCAGTGGGGAACTTGTGTTTAAAAACTCATTGAGGTTCATCAGTTCGCAAAAATTTGACTGCGTTTTGGTTTTACTTCTTGACGTCTGCTTCTGAAATTATCTTTTGCAATTTGATTTTTCAAAGAGAATTTGCTTTTGCTTTTGAATCTGTCAAACTTTATGAAAAATTGTTAGTGATGATATATAAGACTTTTTTTATGAAAATATAAGTTTGAAATTAATTAGTGATCAACCATTAAAGGAAACTAAACCGAGCAAGATTGCAAATTTAACTTTTACCTACTAGCCATGGTTTGCCCATGTCCCTAGCCAATCAAAGTATTAAAATATTCCAATAACAAAGTTAGTCATTTAGAGATAAACATATATAAAATGGCAACAACAATGAATATTATTAAAGATAAAGGAAAGGAAGAAGCTAGACTCTTGACTGTTGGACAGATAAGTTGGCCAGGCCCAGCAGAATTTAATTCAGGGCGGCAGACCCGAACATATGGAACAAGAGCGGTCTTGTCACGCCCTAATCTCGAGGAGCGCAACCGGTGCTCAATCAAGATACCCCGGCCGAGCAAGCCTGTACAATACCTTCTATCCAACTCGCCCATGACTAAAGAGAAGATACATTTATATCATTAATTAAACATCAAGAGGTCATGTGAATAACACTAGTTCACTTCCATTAGTTACGTCATTAACAAGTCCCTAAAATAGTATACTATATATTCGTAGTTAAAGTGGGATAGATAATACAATTACAATAAGTTTAGTTCAACCTTCCCAAACAGGATACAACCCACACTGTATCTACGGAGCCTCTAACAGAAAACAAAAGAGTGCTTTGACAGTGCCGACAACAAGGCCTCGGCTATACCTCAAAACACTATGTACATGGAACAAGAGATACAGGACCCCGAAATAAAGTGGGGATCACCAAGTCAGCTGAGGAGAGAGTGTTCTACTATCACTGATCGATACCACCTACTATAGGACCACCTGCATCCATTAAAGATGCAGTGCCCCCAACAAAAGGGATGTTAGTACATCTCGAATAGTACTAGTATGAAAACCAAACACCTATGCAAGGACTTGGAAATATAACATGAATATGATGAATCATGGTAACAATAAAAGGCGTAGTTAGCCGTTAAAGCCATAGAAAATTTATCAAGAGCTTTCAACAACATATATAAATTCATAAGTCGGGGATCCTCTACAACTACCTTTACAAAAAGCGGCGATGCCGCCTCACCCCAACGTATGCTGGTGGAGGTGCAATCATAATACTAGAAACTCTACACAAAGCGGCCCTGCCGCCTCACCCCAATGTATGCGGGTGGAGGTGTATTCCCAATGCCACAAACTCTACACAAAGTGGCCCCGCTGCCTCACTCCGATGTATGCGGGTGGAGGTGTATTCATAATACCACAACTCTACATAAAGCGGATCCTCCGCCTCACTACAATATATGCGGGTGGAGGCGTATCCACAATGACACATCTCAGATTCCCAAAACAATAATAGTTTGTACAAAAGAGTTCCCTTTTTAAATCAACCCTTTGGCACCGTTGTCCTTAGCAAGTGTAAGTTCACAAGGTCTCATCATATGAGAAATAAGTGTTTAATCACATTGAGGTCATACAAGATTCTCTTCCCAAAAAGGGGTATAACATAATTAAGTCCAAAAATAGAGAATCATTAACACACGAGGGTTTCAATACGTTATGCCATTCGGAAATCAATTTTACTAGTTTGAATACCCCACGTCAATAGCATTTCAAATTCGACTACACATGATGGAATTTTACAAGGATTCGGGAATTCCGATACTAGAAGAAGAGTTTAGCCTTCATACCTCGATAAAGCTTTTCGTAGTACCACAATAATGTCCCAACACTCCTAACAATACCAATCTATAGAGGATGAGAGAATTATAAGCACGATTAGACGAATTCGCATGGCAAGGGCTGTTACGATTATGACCCGACCTTTCCTTCAACTAATTTAAGAACAAAACCACCTAAGATGGTTCGACAACCTCCCTACAGTCTCTATTAGCTCATGCATGTGATAAATCTTCCCTCATCACCCATAATCAACCCAAACCCGAAATTAAAGAATTGGGGGAAACAATTCTTACCTTTTTGAAGCCCTAACAAGTTCCTTTTGATGGAATTCCAAGGTTTGATCAAAGTAGAGTAGTGAAATCTTTAGTCCTCCCTTCCCTCTCTCTAGAATAGCTCTATCCTGTCGCTAATATGTCAGGTCATCCCCCAAAAATGAACCCTTAGGCTAGATAAATGAAATGGGAGTCGGGTTATAAAATTGGAAAAAATGAAGCCCCGACACAGATATGTGGTCGCATATACGACCGCATAACGCTTTTGTGGCCAGCAAAATAGGCCGCATAATGGCCCTCCGAAACTGGGCACCCCTACCTCACTCTATGACCGGTCTGCGGTCGCATAATGCACTACAGAACTGCCCTCCGAAAATTTTTATGCTAGGTCTGCGATGGGTTATGCGACCCGCAAAATGATTATGAGGCCACATAATGATCCAAATATTGCCCAGATTTTCTGCCTTTGATCGCAGAATGGGCCGCAGAAAATGCCCTGCACTTCCAAATATTTTCTTGAACTCCCCAACGCACTGTTCAACTCAAAAAGTCTGAACCACTACACCACAAAATCCCGGGTTTTAGGAAAACTTTTACGGGGCCTCACAGTCTAGATTTGGAATTGGGCCTGATTTCCCAATGGAACTCAGTAGGCCCAGTCCGAAACATGCATACGAAAATCTAAAGGATAATTAGTGTATATCAAGTATAAAACTAAATAAGATAAATTATGATAAATAATAATAAAGAACTATAGAATGTGGTGAGATAGATTTTATTTATGGTAATTTTATGAGGATTAATAAGAGTTAATGACTAAAGGCTTGGTATAAATCCTTATTTATGGATATAGTCCCCCCTTGTGAACCCTTGATACTTCAGAGTTCATGAGGGCCTCACAGACCCCGAGCAGTGCTTGTGTCAAGGAGGGGTACCATAACTACAACAAGTTTTCACATCCAAATACCCTTAGTTACCCACTATTAATCTTCCTCAAAGTTTTAAAAACATTTAAAGTGATCAACATAGGAATTTCACATTGCCAAGATACAAATAGTAGGTGTAAGAGTCATAATAAACCTTATTAAGATTCAAACACACAAAACTCAACAAGTTTAAGAAAAGGATGTTGTAATCAGAGCACAAAAGCAATCCAGGGCATAACACTGACAAAGGAGGTTTCATATAAGATTACATGACATTACAGCAGGCATGGAGTCACTGTGGGTATATAATCATACAAGATCTCAAAGCACAAGTAATAAGCATGCCTCATCACTCATATCTTTAAACTAAGAAATGTTAACAGGAAAGTATCACACAAAGATGAGCATGGGTGTTTTTCATTGGCTTCATTGTAAGTTTAATGCTTCACCATTCTTCTAAGTAGGTTCAGATCATAAGTACTGCTCACATGTGTTTCTAAAGCCTCAGCATAGTTAAGGGCAGACATACATTTCTAATATGACCCGACCAGTCGTTTTGTGTATTTGCACCCCCTTTCCCTTCTTTTATGCTTCACACATATGTAATTCTAGTATTATGACTTACGGGGTTGATTAGTTTCGTTCCGAGAAGGTTTTTGGGTTGATTTGGACCCTTTGATTCTTGGCTTAGGAGCCTAAGTTGATTATGTTGACCAACGTTTGCCTTTTGTGAAAATAGCTCCGAAACAGTATTTTGATAGGTTCATATCATGATTTTGGACTTGGGCGTATGCTCAGAATCAAATACGGAAGTCCGTAGGTTGATTTGTGTTATTTTGCCGAAATTTGGCAATTTGAGGTTTAGAAGTTTGACCATAGGTTGAATTTTGGCTATCGGGTTCAAAATCTGGTTTTGGGACCTGGGATGGGTCCGTTATTCTATTTAGAACTTGTCTGTAAAATTTGGCATAATTCGGAGTTAGTTCAATAGGATTTGGACACGTGGTTGCGTTTCTAGCAATTCTTAAAGTTTATTGTGATTTTCATTTATTTTGGTGTCTGATCCGTAGTTCTAGATGTTATCTTTGTCTTTTGATCGCACGAGCAAGCTTGTGTGATGTTTATAGACTTGTGTGGGTGTTTGGTGTGGAGACTCGAGGGCTCGGGTAAGTTTCGGACGCGTTATGGAGAGTTTGTAGAAGTTCAGATGGTTCTGGTGCTCTGTTCTCGCATTTGCGATATCCGCATTTATGATATCCTTCTCGCTTTTGCGATGATGGGCTGGGAACAGGGGGGTTCGCATTTGTGAAAATTTCCACCGCATTTGTGATGGCAAATGAGAAAGACAGGTTCCGCATTTACGACAAAACATGTCGTTTTTGCAAAGACTCAGTGCTTGCTTTTGCGAGACTTATGTCGCATTTGTGACTTCAGCAGAGTTGGTCAGGATTTTCTTTTGCGACGCCATTGTCGCATTTGCGAACCTCATGTCGCAAATGCTACATCTGGAGCCGTATTAAGACTTGCATTTCGGGAATTAGTCTCATGTTATCACCTTTTGAGCCCTAGACTCAATGGTAGGCAATTATGTGGAGAGTTATTCATACCAAACTAATGGGTAAGTGATTTTAATCAATTTTAAACTATATTTCATGATTATATATGAGATTTAACATCAAATTTGTGAGAATCAAAGTGAAACTTCTAGAAATTTTGACTTAGTTTTGAAAAATGAGAATTTGAGTTTTGAGAGTCGATTTGGACTCGAATTTTGAAACAAAACACATATATGGCCTCGTGGGGTTATAGGTAGTCGAAATCTACCCTTGGACCCGGGCTTTGACCGGATGAGCCCGGGATTGACTTTTGTTGACTTTTGGAGAAATATATAAAGATCATAGCTTTATCTATTGTAATTAGTTTCTCTTGCATTATTTGATGTTATTAAGTCATTTTGGTTATGTTTGGGCCGTGCGGAGGTGAATTTCAAAGAGAAAAGCTATTTGTGAGTATTGATTTGACCTAATTGATGTAAGTATCTTGCCTAACTTTGTGTGGGGAAACTACCTCTTAGGATTTGGATTGATTGTGTTATTTGTGTTATGTGAAAGACGTGTACAAGAGGTGACGAGTGTGTACACGTGCTGTATGTGGTATTTGACCATCTTAGGTTATTTAGACTTTTTGCATGCCTTTAATTTGTAACGACCCAACCGATCATTTCGAGCTCTAGTGCGTCTTTCGGCGGTTTGAGGCCTTGAGTAGCTTCATTTCATGTATTATGACTTGTACGTATGGCTGGAATTGAATTCCAGGAAGTTCGAAGTTGATTCGGAAAGAAATTCTCAATTCGAAAACTTGAAGTTGGAAGAGTTGACTAGGGTTTGACTTTTGAGTAAACGATCTCGGAATCGGCATTTGCAGGTTCTAATAGGTTTGTATGATGATTTCAGACTTGGGAGTATGTTCAGGTTGAGTATTGGGTCGCTCGGGAGCAGTTCGGCACTTATTGTGGAAAATTGGCATTTTAAAAGTTTTAGAAATTTCTAAGTTTGACCTGAAGTGGACTTTGGTGTTATCGATGTACGTTTAGGATTCCGAGCCTTGGAATAGGTTCTTATTGTGATTTATGACTTGCACATAATATTTGGCATCATTCCGGGATTTTTAAGTATAATTCGGACGTGTTAGGCGAAGTTGAAAGTTGGGAAAGTTGAAAGAAAAGTTTTGGACGTCGATTCGTAATTTTGATGTTGTTTGACGTGATTTGAGGCTTCGAGTAAGTTCGTATTGTGTTTTAGGACTTGTTGGTATATTGGGATGGGATCCCGGGGACCTCAGGTGTGTTTCGGGTGAGTTTCGAAAGAGTTTGGGCATTTCGGCACTTTGATGATGTTCTGGAGCAGTTGAAGTATGGAAGGCACATTTTTGGAGTGCTGAGGCAAAGCTCATGTGTGGCCACAGTGGAAAAAGGTGCGGACCGCAGCAGGAAAAATCTGCAGGTTTGATGGTCTTTTGGAAGATCATATCTTTTAATCTATAAGGCATTTAGAGATGATCCAAAAATAAAAATTGTACCCCTTTGAGTCTAGTTTCCAGAAAATCAAAACATTCATCATTTAGACATTTGTACAGAAAGTTATGGTCAAACTACCAAAGCATGGTAGTGCAATTGTTGCTAAAGTGCGGCCACACAATTTGGATCGCGGCCGCAGAACTTGGAAGTGCGACCACACAAAATAATGTGCAGTCAGCAATTTGGGAGATCAGATGTGGTACCATATAAATGAGGATTTCATCTCATTTTTATTTTTGCACCTAGAGAGCTCGGTTTGTGGCGATATTTTGTGGGTTTTTCAAGAAAATCATCGGGGTAAGTGATTCTAACTCGGTTTTGGCTATATTACATGAATCTATTGTTATTTTCATCATCTAATTAGTGATTTGACTTGAAAATTTAGGAAAATTTGTAAAAACTTCTTAGACTAAATTTTGGGGATTTGAAAAGGCAATTTGAGGTCGGATTTGAGTAGTTTTTGTATGGTTGGACTCGTTATCGAATGGACATTCGGATTTTGTAATTTTGGTCGGGTTCTGAGGTGCGGGCTCGGGGTTGACTTTTTATTTGACTTTTATTTCTCTTTAAAGATTGTAACTTCATTGTTTGGAATAGTTTCCTATAGTTTATATTTATGGTATGAAGTTGTTTTGGCTAGATTTGAGTCGTTCGGAGTTGGATAATCAAGGAAAGGCTTACTAGTGGATTGAGTTAGCGTGTTTTGAGGTAAGTCTCCTGTCTAACCTTGTGAGGGGAAAATTACCCCATAGGTGTTATACTTATTTTATGCTGCATGTTGTGGGAGCTATTCATGTACAAGGTGATGAGTGTCTGTGCTTATGCTAGAATTCCTAATTATGTCCGGGTAGACTAAGATTCATGCCATGTTTTAAATGTACTACTTGAGTTACCCTTGCCTGCTTAATTACTTTATTTCGCATTACGATCCGAGATTAGACTTGCGTAGAGTAATGGACTCGCTATTTTAGAAATTGGACGAGCTACTTGACTAGCCGTGGGAATTGTGCTTCTTTTATGAATTTCTCTCGCGCTGTGCGTATTCACCACAAAGCTTCCTTAAACTTCATAACTCACACGTATATTTGTGAGTAGGGTCAAGGACCCGTTAAGCTTCTTATTCTTATGGGATCGGACCATTCGCCTCGGCATGATGTTGAAACATACTCTTACTGGATGGAGTCATTTGCCTCAGCAGTATCATGTATCATATTCTTATGGTATCGGGTCGTTCGCCTCAACAAGATTAGGTAATACACTCTTATGGTATCGGGTTGTTCGCCTCGGCAGTATCATGTATCATACTCTTATGGGATCGGGTCGTTCACCTCGGCAGGATTATGTAATACACTCTTATGGGATCAGGCCGTTCTCCTCGGCAGGATGCTGTAACACACTCTTATGGGATCGGGCCATTCACCTCGGCAGCATCATGTATCATATTCTTATGCGATCGGGCGGTTCACCTCGGTATTTCTATAAAACGCTCTTATGGGATGGGGTCGTTCGCCTCGGCATGATGTTGTAACACACTCTTATGGGATCGGGTCATTTGCCTCGGCAACAACATGTATAATATTCTTATGGGATCGGGTCATTCGCCTCGACATTTCTATAAAACACTCCTATGGGATCGGGTCGTTTGCCTCGGCAACTTGAGTTGTGATGACCTATCTTGTGAGGACCATATTATATATACTCCATCTGGGGATGTAACCGATATTTGAGGACTTGTGTTTACTATTCAGAGGAAGATCGTATCATGTACCTATATTTGTTCTCACTGTTTCAATTACCATGATTCATACTTGTCTACTTTCTACTGTACTTGTTTTATTGGACCACTAGTAAGTGTCGATGTCGACCCATCGTCACTACTTCTCATTGGTTAGGCTAAATACTTACTGGGTACGCGTTGATTTACGTATTCATGCTACACTTCTGCACTTATTGTGCAGGTATACATATTTCTGGTGGTCTTTTAGGCGCAAAGGCGCAACTATTGGGGGGACTTTACGGTAAGATGCATCCCATGTTACGATCTGCAACATTCGTTGTCTCCATCATAATTATTTGCATTATCTTGTCTATCTTGTATTCCATACAGATGTTGTATTGCTAATATACCTTCTAGTATAAGCTCATGCACTTGTGACACCAGGTTTTGGGGGTTCCTAGTGGATGTTCAATATTGTAGTTCACGTTACTATCATCATTTCACTTTATGATTCTTTTATTTTCGGAAATTGGTAAAGAATAGCACAGGTTTCTATGAGTGTCAGGTTTTACTCTATTATTTAATTGGATTCATGATTTCAAAAATAATAAAATAAATAATTAAGTTAGTAGTTCACCGTTGACTTGCTTAGCGGCGATGTTGGGTGCCATCACGGCCTATAGTGGATTTTAGATCGTGACAGCTTGGTATCAGAGTGTTAGGTCTCACGATTCTGTCACAACCCAAAATCCTAACCTATCGTGACAGCGCCTATCATGGTACTAGGCAAGCCGACATTTAAAAATATTTCCAACACTTTTAACAGAAAGCGAATTAAAGCAGTTTAAACAATAAAAGTTTTCATAAACGGGATAGAAACCAAAAATACAACGCGAAAATTCCCAACATCGGGGTGTCACTGAGTACATGAGCATCTACACATCACAAGTCCGGAGAATACTGTCTATGATAGTCTGAAACTAAATAAAATAAGTGGAAAGATAGGGAGGGAGAAACAAGGTCTGTAAAACTCCAAGCAGCTACCTCGATAGTCTCCGAGAATCCGAACTCCACAATGCAGCAACCGCAGTGACCGGATGCACCTGGGTCTGCACACAAGGTGCAGGGTGTAGCGTGAGTACAATCAACTCAGTAAGTAATAATACTAAATAAAGAACTGAAAGTAGTGACGAGCTTCACAGTTATAGTTCAATTACAGTGATTTCAACATAAGAAAGTAGGCATGCTCTCAAGTTCAATAAATTAGGTCAAACAGTTATTCCATGACTAGTTTAAGTGAAACTGAGTGTAATATCTTTCAGAAATTTCCAGAAAGTGCTACATGGAAGTTAAGTGCAACAATAATGAAATCAAATGCATCCTCTCAGGGCCACAGTCACTCAGCCCTCCCATTCACTCAGCACTCGGCATTCGGCATTCGCACTCAATAGATACCTGCGCTTACTGGGGGTGTGTGCAGACTCCGGAAGGGCTCCTTCAGCCCAAGCGCTATAATCCTCACGGACAACTCACGTGTTGCACGGACAACTCATATGCTATAGTATAATATCTGAATCCGCACGGACAACTCACGTGCTACAATATAATATCTGGATCCGCACGGATAACTCACGTGCTATAGTATTACTATCTCACAATCAGGCCTTCGGCCTCACTCAGTCATAAATCTCTTCAGTCTCTCGGGCTCTCAGTAGTCATGAAAGTCAGCCCCACCAGAAATGATATAATGTATCAGCAAGGAACAATAGAGACTGAGATATAATAAATAGGTAAAACTGTGACTAAGTACAAAACAGTAATTTAGCAGATAATTCAACAAGTACACGACCTCTGTGGGTCCCTACAGGGCCAACATATAGTCTAAACATGATTTCTAACATGATTTGTGATTCAGTTTCTCTACTACATACAGAATGTACAGATAACAACAGACTAAACAACTACACGGTTCCACGGAATTTGACCAAGTCACAATTCCTACGGTGCACGCCTACATGCCCGTCACCTACCATGTGCGTCACCTCAAAACCAAATGCATGACACGTAATACGAGGTTTCATACCCTCAGAACCATATTTAGAATTGTTACTTACCTCAATCCGAGCAAATCACTACTCCAACACACCCTTGCCTCGCGAAACGGCTTCCGAATGCCTCGAATCTAGTCAAAAACAATGCGATATAATCAATACGGGCTAAAGGAATTAACTCCATAAGAAAATGCTAAGCTATTAATCAAAATCAAACATCGGCTCAAAAGCCGACCCCCCGGGCCCATGTCTCAAAATTCGATAAAAGTTACAAAATCCGAAAGCTCACTCAACCACGAGTCTATCCATACCACATTTATCAAAATCTGACACCAAATCATTACCCAAATCCCCAAATCAAACCCTCCAAATCCCTAGCCTCAAACTCCCAATTTACACCTTAAATACATACCAACTAGGTGGGAAAATCAATGGGGAAGCAATATTATTGATTGAAAATGAGCACAAGGGACTTACCTCAAGAATCCCCTCAAAACCCTCTAAACAATCGCCTAAAGTATGCTCGAAATGTTTGAAATGAAGCCAAACTCGCGGATCCTTGTACTTAACTTTCTATCCAGCCTTTCCGCTTTTGCGGACACTTAACTGCATCTGCGGTGTCGCAGAAGCGACCAAAATTCGGCTTTTGTGGTGAACCACTATAGCTGGGCCTCCGCTTCTGCGGTCCTTGCCTCGCATCTGCACATCCGCAGGTGCGAAACTCCCCATCGCACCTGCGAGCCCTCCGCTTCTGCGCCCTTAATGCAGGTGAGAAAATACCCTCGCACCTAATACCTCTGCTCACTTCCTCCCTGGCCGCTTTTGCGGCTCCCTTCTTGGTTCTGCGAGAACGCACTTGCGATCCCCACTCCGCAGGTGCGATTACACCAGAATCTGATGAGCTCCAGCATTCCCTCTAACTTCAAATCGATCCGACAACCATCCGAAATCAACCCGAGGCCCCTTGGACATCCAAAAAACATACAATCAAGTCCTAAAACATGATACACTTAGTCGTGCCCTCAAATCACCTCGAACAACATCAAAAACACGAATCGCACATAGATTCAAGCCTAATGAACTTTGAACTTTCAATTTCTACAAACGACGCCGAAACCTATCAAAATAAGTCCGATTGACTCCAAATTTTGCACACAACTCACATTTGACATTACGGACCTACTCCAACTTCCGGAATCCGAATCCGGCCCCGATATCAAAAAGTCCACTCCCGGTCAAAACTTTCCAAAAATTCCAACTTTTGCCATTTCAAGCCTAATTCTACTACGGACCTCCAAACCACAATCCGGACATGCTTATAAGTCCAATATCACCCAACGGAGCTAATGAAACCATCAAAACTCCATTACGGAGTCGTTTACTCAAAGATAAACATCCAGTTAATCATTTCAACTTAAGATTTCAACCTTGAGACTAAATGTCTCGTTTCATTCTGAAATCTCACCGGATCCGAACCGACTACCCCGGCAAGTCACATAATAAATATAAAGCACAAAATGAGTAGTAAATGGGGGAATGGGACTACAACTCTCAAAATGACCGGCCGGGTCGTTACATCCTCCCCTCTTAAATAAATGTTCGTCCTCGAACGGGTCTAGAAACGTACCTGGAGTCTCAAATAGGTGTGGATACCTATTCTGCATCTCCTACTCGGTCTCCCAAGTAGCCTTCTCAACTGGCTGACCCCTCCACTGCATCTTCACTGAAGTTATGTCCTTTGACCTCAACTTCTGAACTTCCCGATCCAAAATAGCGACCGGCTCCACATCATAAGTCAGATCGCCATCCAACTGAACCGTGCTGAAATCCAAAACATGAGACGGATCGCTGAAATACTTCCGGAGCATAGAAACGTGAAATACTGGATGCACACTCGACTAACAAGGTGGCAAGGCAAGCTTGTAAGCCACCTCCCATATCCTCTGACATACCTCAAACAGTCCAATATACCGAGGGTTCAACTTACCCTTCTTTCCGAACCTCATAACACCCTTCATGGGTGAAACCTTGAGCAGTTCCTTCTATCCAACCATGTAAGCAACATTACGGACCTTCCTATCGACATTACTCTTCTATCTAGACTGTGTCGTGTGAAGCCGCTCCTGAATTATCTTAACCTTGTCCAAAGCATCCTGGACCAAGTCAGTACCCAAAAGCCTAGCCTCACCAGGCTCATACCAACCCACCGGAGATCTACACTATCTCCCATACAAAGCCTCTTACGGAGCCATATGAATGCTCGACTGGTAGCTGTTATTGTAGGCAAACTCCGTAAGTGGCAGAATCTGATCCCAAGAACCCCCAAAATCAATGACACAGGCACGTAGCATATCCTCTAATATCTGAATAGTGGGCTCGGACTGTTCGTCCGTCTGAGGGTAAAATGATATGCTCAACTCAACCTAGGTACCTAACTCTCACTGCACGGCTCTCCAAAACTGCAATGTGAATTGTGTGCCCATATCTGAAATGATGGACATTAGCACGCCGTGGAGGCGAAAAACCTCTCGGATGTAAATCTCAGTCAACCGCTCTGAAGAATAAGTAGTCCCAATTGGAATGAAGTGCGCAGACTTGGTCAGCCGATCCACAATCACCCAAATAGCATCGAACTTCCTCAAAGTCCGTGGGAGCCCAACTACATAATCCATGGTGATCCGCTCCCATTTCTACTCTGGAATCTCTAACCTCTGAAGCAATCCACCCGGTCTCTGATGCTCATACTTCACCTGCTGACAATTGAGGCACCGAGCTACAAACCCCATTATATCCTCCTTCATTCTTCTCGACCAATAATGCTGCCTTACGTCCTGATACATCTTCGTGGCACCCGAATGAATGGAATACCATGAACTGTGGGCCTCCTCAAGAATCAATGCACGTAACCCATCTATATTAGGCACAAAAATCCGACCCTGCATCCTCAATACTCTATCATCCCCAATAGTAACATCTCTGGCATCACCGTGCTGAACCGTGTCCTTAAGGACAAGCAAATGAGGGTCATCATACTAGTGCTCTCTGATGCAATCATACAAAAAAGATCGAGAAACTATACAAACTAGAACCCAACTGGGCTCCGAGACATCTAATCTCACAAACAGGTTGGCCAAGGCCTGAACATCAACTGCCTCTCACCAACATGAATGAATGCAAGGCTACCCATACTCACTGCCTTTCTACTCAAGGCATCAGCCACCACATTGGCCTTCCTGTGATGATACAGAATAGTGATATCATAGTCCTTTAGCAGCTCCAACCATCTCCGTTGCCTCAAATTCAGATTCTTATGTTTGAACAAATGCTGGAGACTCCGATGATCTGTAAACACCTCACAAGACACACCGTAGAGATAATGCCTCCAAATCTTCAATGCATGAACGATGGCAGTTAACTCCAAATCGTGGACATGGTAGTTCTTCTGATGAGGCTTCAATAGACGCGAAGCATAAGAAATCACTCTACCTCCCTGCATCAAAATACACCCAATACCGATCCGGGAAGCATCATAATACACTATATAAGAACCAGAAGCTGAAGGTACAACTAGAACTGTAGTTGTGGTCAAGGCAATCTTGAGCTTCTGAAAGCTCTCCTCACACTCATCCGACAATCTGAAAATAGCACCCTTCTGGGTTAATTTGGTCAAAGGAGATGCAATAGATGAGAAACCCTCCACGAAGCGACGATAATAATCGGCCAAGCCGAGAAATATCTGAATCTCTGTAGTTGAGGACGGTCTAGGAAACCTCTGAACTGCCTCTATCTTCCTCGGATCCACCTGAATCCCCTAACTGGACACCACGTGCCCCAAGAATGCCACTGAACTAAGCCAAAACTCATATTTGAAGAACTTAGCATAAAGCTTCTCCTCCCTCAACTGCTGCAGCACAGTCCTCAAATGTTGGGCATGCTCCTCCTGGCTACGAGAGTACACCGGGATATCATCAATGAACACTATGACAAACGAGTCAAGATAAGGCTGAAATACAATATTCATCAGGTACATGAATGCTGCTGGGGCATTGGTCAGCCCAAAAAAACATCACAAGGAACTCATAATGGCCATAACGGGTCCTGAATGTTGTCTTTAGAATATCCGAGTCCCGAATCTTCATCTGGTGATACCCAGACCTCAATTCAATCTTAGAGAAAACCCTCGCTCCCTGAAGCTGGTCTAATAGATCATCAATGCGCAGCAAAGGATACTTGTTCTTGATTGTAACTTTGTTCAACTACATATAATCAATGCACATCCGCATGGTACCATCCTTTTTCTTCATAAACAGAACCGGCGCACCCCAAGGTGCTACACAAGGCCTAATAAACCCCTTATCAAGGAGTTCCAGAAGCTGCTCCTTTAATTCCTTCAACTGAGCTGGTGTCATACGATACGGTGGAATAGAAATGGACTGAGTGCCCGGCACCAAGTCAATACCAAAATCAATATCCATGTCAGGCGGCATGCCCAGCAGGTCTGCAGGAAACATATCCGGAAAACCCCTTTCACGACCCAAAAATCACACCTGTCATGATGGCGCCTATTTTAATACTAGGCAAGCCGACAACCTCAGTAAATCACAATTTCCGTTAAGTTTGAAAATATAATATTTAAATACAACACAAAAATCTCGCAAATATCGATAAAAATACTCCCAAAACCCGGTGTCACTGAGTACATGAGCATCTAAACGATAACAATGTCTGACCGATAAAACATTGTCTGAAAATATAGATCAGTACAAAAACTAAAAGGAAAGAGAGTCAAGGTCTGCGGACGTCAAGCAGCAACCTCGATAGTCTCACATGGATAAAGCTTCAAAAAACTAGCAACTCCTGTGTCCGGACATACCTGGATCTGCACACGAGGTGCAAGGTGTAGTATGAGTACAACCAACTCAGCAAGTAACAATATTAAATAAAGAGCTGAAGATAGTGACGAGCTTCACGGCTAAGTCCAATTACAGTAATTTCCAACCTAAGACGATAGGCATGCTTTCATGTTCAACATTTAAAACTCAACAGTAATTTCATATCAAGTTTGACTGAAAAGGGAGATAATATATTTCAGAAATTCCTAAAACAATGATATATGACATCTGAAGTGTAACAACAATGAAATCAATGCATCCTCTCAGAGCAATAGTCACTCAGACCTCCCATTCACTCCAACCTCACAATCACTCTTTCCTCACAGTCACTCATTCCTCTCAATCACTCAGCATTCGGCACTCGCACTCAGTAGGTACCTACGCTCACTGAGGTTGTGTACAAACTCCGGAAGGGCTCCTTCAGCAAAAGCGCTATAACAAGCCATTCATGGCATATAACAATGAAACATGTCGCGGCGTGCAGCCCGATCCCATAAATATCCTCACAATCAGGCTGAGATGACACATCAATAATGAACAATAGAGACTGAGATGCAATGTACATGCAAAACTGTGACTGAGTGCAAAACGGCAAATTAGCAGATAATTCAACACGTACACGACCTTTGTGGGTCCCTACAGTGTAAACACATATTCTAAACATGATTTTTAGATTGATTTCTCTAATATGTGGAAAATGTACGGATATCAACAGATTATTCAACCACACGGTTCCATGGAATTTATCAAGTCACAATTCCTACAGTGCACGCCCACACGCCCGTCACCAAGCATGTGCGTCACCTCAAAACCAAACACATATCACAGAATCCGGGGTTTCATACCCTCAGTACCTATTTTAGAATTGTTACTTACCTCAAACCATCTAATTCTTTATTCTGGAATGCCTTTTCCTCGTGAATCGGCCTCCAAATGCCTTGAATCTAGCAACAAATAATTCGATTCAGTCAAAAAAAATTATAGGAATTAATTTCATATCAAAATACTAATTTTTCCAGCAAAATTCGAAATTATACTCAAAATCGCTTGTGGGACCCACGTCTCGGAACCCAACAAAAATTACAAACTATGAATGCACATCCAACCACGAGTCCAACCATATAAATTTAACCAAATTCCGGCGTCAACTCGACCCTCAAATCTTCAATTAAAGTCTTTGAAGATTTCTACCATTTTAAACGTAATCTTTACCCATTTGAACTCAACAATCTTTCCACAAACTTTATTGGTACGTGTATGTATAAATAATACTCTCACACCCAAGAATCATACTCCCAATCACCCATCTTTACCCAAATTTGAAATTGAAGACTAGGGTTAGTAATTCTTACCTCTTTAAAGCCCTAGAAAGATCCTTGTGAAATCTTCAAACCTTGAACAAGAATTGATGGACAAATGACTAGGTCTTCACTTTCTCTCTCTAAGATGCTCTCACCTCTCTCTAAAATATCATATGAAACACTTCAAAATGACCCCTAATAGTGTTTTATGAGAATGGGGTCGGGTTTATAAAACCAAAAAAATGAAGCTCTGAAACACACTCGGCGATCTCATATGCGACTGCATAATGCTCCTGCGTCTCGCAAAATGGCCACGAAATAGCACCTCAGAACTGGGTATTTTTTGCCCGAGTGTACGGTCACTATGTGCCCCACAGACTTGTTCTGCGGTCGCATAATGCACCACAAAACAATGATTCTATGTGGCCGCAAAGTGATTCTACCCATTATGCGGCCCGTAGAGTGATTCTGCGGCCGCAAAGTGGACCGCAGAAATGCATCTTTCTGCCAAAAACTTTCCTTTAACTCCCCCGCGCACTGTTCAACCCAAAAAGTTCATACCGCTGCAAAACGAATCCCTGCAACCTTTGAATTAATTAATCTACCTCGGCACCACAAAACCTTAATTTCCTTAGCAAAATTTTCTGGGGTCGTTACACATAAGTCAACATCCGGTCAACCTTTTCAACTTAAGTTCTAAACCTTGGAATTAAGTGTTCCAAATCATTCCAAAACCTCACCGGACCCGAACTAATTACCCCAGCAAGTCAAATAACAATCGTAAAGCATAATTTGCGCAGTAAATGGGGAAACGGGGTTATAATACTCGAAACGACTGGCCGGATCGTTACATTCTCCCTCTCTTAAACAAATGTTCGTCCTTGAACGGGTTTAGAATTACACATGGAGTCTGAAATAGGTGTGGATATATTCTCCACATCTCTCGCTCAGTCTCCCAAGTAGCTTCTCCGACTGGTTGGCCTCTCCACTGCACTTTCACTGAAGTTATGTTCTTTGATCTCAACTTTCGAACCTGCCGGTCTAAATTGGCCACCGGCTCCATATCATAAGTCAAATTACCATCCAACTACATTGTGCTGAAATCCAAAACATGAGACGGGACTTCGACATACTTTCGGAGCATAGATACATGAAATACTGGATGAACACTCTATAGACTGGACAGTAATCCAAGTTCATAAGCCACCTCTCTAAGCTTCTTAAGCACCTCAAACAGCCCAATATACCAAGGGATCAACTTGCCCTTATTCCCGAACCTCAACACACCGTTCATGGGAGAAATCTTGAGCAGAACTTTCTCCCCAACCATATAAGCAACATCATGTACCTTCCGGTCGGCATAACTCTTGTTTCTAGACTGCGTCGTGCGAAGCCGCTCCTGAATCAATTTAACCTTTTCCAAAGCATCCTGAACCAAATCAGTACCCAATAGCCTAGTCTCACCCGGCTCAAACCAACCCACCAGAGACCGACACCGTCTCCCATATAAAGACTCATACGGAGCCATCTGAATGCTCGATTGGTAGCTGTTATTGTAAGCAATCTCTGTCAGTGACAGAAATTGATCCCAAGAACCCTCGAAATCTATAACACAAGTTCGTAGCATATCTTCCAATATATGAATAGTGCGCTCGGACTGTCCGTCCGTCTGAGGGTGAAATATTGTACTCAGCTAAACCTGTGTACCTAATTATCGTACTGCCCTCCAAAACTGTGATGTATACAGTGTACCCCGATCTGAAATGATGGACACTGGTACATCGTGTAGGCGAACAATCTCGCGGATATAAATCTTAGCCAACCGCTCCGAAGAATAATTAGTACCAACTGGAATAAAATGCGCAGACTTGGTCAACCGATCTACAATCACCCAAACAACATCAAATTTCCTCAAGGTCCGCGGGAGCCCAACTACAAAGTCCATGGTAACGCTCCCACTTCCACTCCGAAATTTCAAGTCTCTGAAGTAATCTACCCGGTCTCTGATGTTCGTACTTCACCTGTTGACAATTTAAACACCGAGCTACAAGCCCAACTATATCTTTCTTTATTCGCCTCCACTAATAGTGTTACCTCAAATCCTGATACATCTTCGCGACACTTGGATGAATGGAGTACCGCGAACTGTGAGCCTCCTGAAGAATCAACTCATGCAAATCATCTACATTGGGCACACATAGCCTGCCCTGCATCCGTAATACACTGTCATCCCTAATAGTGACTTCCTTGGCATCACCGTGCTGAACCGTGTCTTTAAGGACAAGCAGATCTGGGTCATCATACTGACATTCTCTGATACGATCATAAAGAGAAGACTGAGAAACCACATAAGCCAAAATTAGACTCGGCTAGGAAATATCCAATCTAATAAACTAGTTGGCCAAGGCCTGAACATCCAAGGCTAAAGGCCTCTCTGCTACCGGTAAGTATGCTAAGCTGCCCAAACTCTCTGTCTTACGACTCAAGGCATCGGCCACCACATTGGCCTTTCCGAGAAGATAGAGAATGGTGATATCATAATCCTTAAGCAACTCCAACCACCTTCGCTGCCACAAATTAAGATCCTTCTGTTCAAACAGAAGCTGTAGATTCCGGTGATCGGTATAAACCTCACAATGGACACCGAACAAATAATGCCGCCAAATCTTCAAGGCATGAACAATAGCTGCTAACTCAAGGACGTGGACCAGATAATTCTTCTCATGTACCTTTAATTGTCTGGACGCATAGGCAATCACCTTACCGTCTTGCATTACCACTGCGCCAGACCAATATGCGACGCGCCACAATACACAGTATAAGACCCTGAACCTGTAGGCAACACCAATACTGGGGTTGTAGTCAAAGATGTCTTGAGCTTCTGGAAGCTCTCTTCACACTCGTCTGACCACCTGAACGGAGCACCTTTCTGGGTCAATTTAGTCATAGGTGCCGCAATAGACGAGAAACCCTCCACAAAGCGACGATAATAACCGATCAAGCCGAGAAAATTCCGAATCTCAGTAGCTGAAGATGGCCTGGGCTAACTCTGAATTGCCGCTATCTTCTTCGGATCTACCTTAATTCCTTCATTGGACACTATGTGTCCCAAGAATGCCACCGAACTAAGCCACAACTCACACTTAGAGAATTTGGCATAAAGTCTCTCCTCTCTCAGCCTCTGTAATACAATACCCAAGTGTTGTATATGCTCTTTCTAGCTACGTGAGTAACCAGGATATCATCAATAAATTCTACAATAAATGAATCAAGATAAGGCTGGAATACACTATTTATCAAGTGCATCAATGTTGTTGGGGCGTTGGTCAGCCCAAAAGACATCACGAGAAATTCATAGTTACCATAGCAGGTCCTGAATATCGTCTTTAGAATATCCGAGTCCCAAATTTTTAACTAGTGATACCCGGATCTCAGATCAATTTTGGAGAATACCTTTGCTCCCTGAAGCTGGTCAAATAAATCATCAATACACAGTAAAGGGTACTTATTCTTGATTGTAACTTTGTTCAACTGCCTGTAGTCGATGCACATCTGTATAGTACCATCTTTCTTTTTCACAAATAGAACCGGTGCACCCCAAGGCGACACACTAGGCCAAATAAACCCCTTATCAAGAAGTTCCTGAAGTTGCTCTTTCAATTCTTTCAATTCAGCTGGTGTCATACGATACGGAGGAATAGAAATGGGCTGAGTGCCCGGCACCAAGTCAATACCAAAATCAATATTCCTGTCGAGTGGCATACCCGGCAGGTCTACAGGAAATACATCTGAAAAGTCTCGCACTACTAATACTGAATCAATAGTAGGAGTATCTGTATCAACATCTCTCACAAAGGCAAAATATGACAAACACCCCTTCCCAACCATACGTTGGGCCTTCAAATAAGAAATCACCTTGCGGGGAACATAATATAGAGAACCTCTCCATTCGACCTTCGGCAACCCCGGCATAGCCAACGTCACGGTTTTTGCGTGGCAATCCAGAATAGCATGACATGGAGACAACCAATCCATACCCAATATTATATCAAAATCAACTATACTGAGCAATAAGAGATCAACGCTAGTCTCTAGTCCCCTAATAGTTACCACACACGACCGATACATACGGTCCACAATAATAGTATCGTCCACCAGCATAGATACACGAATAGGTGAAACTAAGGACTCACGGGGCATATCCAGATAATGAGGAAAGTACAATGATACATACAAATAAGTAGAACCAGGGTCAAATAATATAGAAGCCTCCCTATGGCACACTAAG
Source organism: Nicotiana tomentosiformis (assembly GCF_000390325.3). Lineage (NCBI taxonomy): Eukaryota > Viridiplantae > Streptophyta > Magnoliopsida > Solanales > Solanaceae > Nicotiana > Nicotiana tomentosiformis. The sequence continues at coordinate 140,196,355 of NC_090812.1, forward strand.
ACAATACATGTGATCACTGCATCTGAGGCAACGACATCTGGCCTAGCAGGAAAAGCATAGAATCGGTCCTAACTACCACCTGATCAGCCTCCCCCTCTTGGGCGACCCCTAGTTGACTGACCCCCACCACGAGCAGGCTGGGCGGGGGGCGAAGTAACTGGTGCTTAAGTCGTAGTCTGATTCCTCTACTGCACTGGACCTCCCGGGCGACGAGGACACTGCCTCCACATATGCCCAAACTCCCCACACTAAAAGTAACTCCCCGGTACTGGTGGTGGTAAGGCCTGAATCGGGACCCGAGAACCTGAATAACTACTAGAAACACCCGGTGCAAATGAACCCTGAACTGAAGGAGCACTGGACGAACTCTGAGCTGGAAGGGCACTGAGAGATGACTGACACTTATGAGAACTATACGAACCATGGCTGGATGATGCACCACGGTAAACTGGACGACCCGCCTGAGCATCTCTGTAAGGACGACCCCTGACGTGGTAATACTGACACCCAGAAGGAACACCGCTGAAACCACTCGATTCACAAGTCCTCTTGGCCTCTCTCTCTCCTCGCTCCTGGCTACAAACCATCTCTATCTGCCGAGAAATGTCAAATACCTCATCAAAAGTAGCACTAGACACCCTTTCCCGAGTCATAAGAAACTGTAACTGATATGTGAGGTCATCATTGAACCTCCTAATCCTCTCCCTATCAGTGGGAACCAACCAAACTACGTGACGAGCCAACTCAAAAAATCTCATCTCGTACTGGTTCACAGACATGCCATCCTGGCGAAGTCACTCAAACTGTCTGCGCAGCTTCTCCCTGTGAGACTGCGGCATGAACTTCTCCAAAATAAAGAATAGAGAACTCCTACTATGTAAGTGGTACTGCATCGACCGGCCTGCGGCTCTCATAAGCCTCCCACCATCTGAAGGCAGCCCCAGAAAAGTGAAAAGTAGTGAACGAGACCTCACTGGTCTCCCGAATACCCGTTGTCTGAAGCATCCGCTGGCACTTATCCAGAAAACCCTGAGCATCCTCTGACTCAGCATCGCTAAATGATGGAGGTCGAAGCCTCCCAAATCTCTCAAGTCTCCTCTGCTCATCATCTGCCATAATGGGGACTATCGGGGCCTAAACAGCTGCAACCGGCTGGGCTGGTAGTGCCCCAGGTATCTGAAGTCACTACACTACCTGCTCTGGAGTACGGGTAATCGGGGTATGAGTATATCCCCCGGCCTAAGAAGTGACTGGTGTGGCCTGAGCCGAAACCACCTGAGCAATGCCTATGCAAATAGTTAATATTTGTGCTAGAGCCTCCTAAAGGCCTGGAATCATAATAGGCACAGCTGGTGCCTGAGCTGGTCCCGCCGTCTCAACTATATCTGAAATCTGCTCCTGAGTTGGAGCAACTGGTGGTGCTACAGGTGCTGCTCCAACTATTGTATGAGCTACACCTCGACCTCTACCTTGGCCCCGGCCTCTCGCAACCCTAACTGGTGCAACTGGTGGCTAACCGTCTGATCCGGTAGTACGTGTTCTCACCATCTGTGAGAGAATAGAATAACAGAAATTTAATTTCCGGAATCAACAAATTTGCACGACAGAATACAAGAAAGCGAAGTTTTCCTAAAGGTTCGGTAGTCTCAAGAAGATAAGTACAAACGTCTCCGTACCGATCCGCAAGACTCTACTAAACCTGCTCATGACTCGTGAGACCTATGTAACCTAGGCTCTGATACCAACTTTCACGACCCAAAAATCACACTTGTCGTGATGGCGCCTATCTTAATACTAAGCAACCCAACAACCTCAGTAAATCACGATTTCCTTTAAGTTTGAAAACATAATATTTAAATACAACACAAAAATCTCGCAAATACCGATATAAACACTCCCAAAACCCGGTGTCACTGAGTAAGAGAGCATCTAAACGATAACAATGTCTGACTGATTAAACACTATCTAAAAATATAGATCAGTACAAAAACTAAAAGTAAAGAGAGTCAAGGTCTGCGGACATCAAGCAGCTACCTCGATAATCTCCCACGGATAAAGTTTCAAAAAACTAGCAATCGCCGTGTCAGGACGTACCTGGATCTGCACACGAGGTGCAGGATATAGTATGAGTACAACCAACTCAGCAAGTAACAATACTAAATAAAGAGCTGAAGATAGTGACGAACTTCACGGCTAAGTCCAATTATAGTAATTTCCAACATAATAAGATAGGCATGCTTTCATGTTCAACATTTAAAACTCAACAATAATTTCATATAAAGTTCGACTGAAAAAAGAGATAATATCTTTTAGAAATTTCCAAAACAGTGATATATGACATCTGAAGTGTAACAACAATGAAATCAATGCATCCTCTCAGAGCAACAGCCACTCAATCCTCCCATTCACTCCAACCTCACAATCACTCTTCCCTCACAGTCACTCATTCCTCTCAATCACTCAGCACTCGGCACTTGCACTCAGTAGGTACCTGCGCTCACTAGGGGTGTGTACAGACTCCGGAGTGGCTCCTTCAGCCCAAGCTCTATAACAAGCCACTCATGGCATATAACAATGAAACATGTTGTGGCGTGCAGCCCGATCCCATAAATATCCTCACAATCATGCCCTCGGCCTCACTCAGTCATCAACCTCTCCAGTCTCTCGGGCTCTCAAAAATCATAATAAGCAGCCCAAACAGCAATGATATGATGCATCAATAATGAACAATAGAGACTGAGATGAAATGTGCATGTAAAACTATGACTGAGTGCAAAACAACAAATTAGCAAATAATTCAACAAGTACACGACCTTTATGGGTCCCTACAATGTAAAAACATGTTCTAAACATGATTTATGGAAAATGTACGGATATCAACAGATTATTTAACCACACAGTTCTATGGAATTTATCAAGTCTCAATTCCTACAGTGCACGCCCACACGCCCATCACCAAGCATGTGCGTCACCTCAAAACCAAACACATATCACAGAATCTAGGGTTTCATACCCTCAGTACCAAATTTAGAACTGTTACTTACCTCAAACCGTCTAATTCTTTTTTCTGCAATGCCTTTGCCTCGTGAATCGGCCTCCAAATGCCTCGAATCTAGCCTTAAATAAATTTGATTCAGTCAAAACAAATTATAGGAATTAATTCTATATAAAAATACTAATTTTTCCAGCAAAATCCGAAATTGCACTCAAAATTGCCCATGGGGACCACATCTCGGAACCCAACAAAAATTACAAACTATGAACGCCCATCCAACCATGAGTCCAACCATACAAATTTCACCAAATTACGACATCAACTCGACCCTCAAATCTTCAATTAAAGTCTTTTAAGATTTCTACCATTTTCAACCCAATCTTTACCCATTTGAACTCAATAATCTTTCCACAAACCTTATTGGTACGTGTATGTATACATAATACTCTCACACCCAAGAATCATACTCCCTATCACCCATCTTTACCCAAACTCGAAATTGAAGACTAGGGTTAGAAATTCTTACCTCTTTGAAGCCCCAGCAAGATCCTTGTGAAATCTTCAAACCTTGAACAAGAATTGATGGATAAATGAATAGGTCTTTACTTTCTCTCTCTAAGATGCTCTCACCTCTCTCTAAAATATCAGATGAAACCCTTCAAAATGACCCCTAATAGTGTTTTATGAGAATGGGGCCGGGTTTATAAAACCAAAAAAATGAAGCTCTGAAACACACTTTGCGGTCGCATATGCGACCGCATAATGCTCCTGCGGCCCGCGAAATGGCTCCTCGGAACTGGGTATTTTCTGCTTGGGTGTACGGTCACTATACGGCTTGCAGACCTGTTCTACGGTGCGGTCGCATAATGAACCGCAAAATAGTTCTGCGATCGCATAATCGACCACAGATTTGCACTCACACCTACCCAGCTTCTGCCCATTCTAAGGCCATTATGCTCCTGCAGAGTGATTTTGAGGCCGCAAAGTGGACCGCATAAACGCATCTTTCTGCCAAAAAAAATTTTTAATTCCCCCGTGCACTGTTCAACCCAAAAAGTCTGTACCGCGGCGAGAAGAATCTCTACAACCTTTGAATTAATTAATCTACCTCGGCACCATAAAACCTTAATTTCCTTAGCAAATATTTTTCGGGATCGTTACACATAAGTCAACATCCGGTGAACCTTTTCAACTTAAGTTCTAAACTTTGGAACTAAGTGTTCCAAATTATTCCAAAACCTAACCGGACCTGAACCAATTACCCCGTCAAGTCAAATAACAACCGTAAAGCACAATTTGAGATGTAAATGGGGAGACGGGGTTGTAATACTTGAAACAACCAGTCGGGTCATTCCAATCCAGCACCACCAGAACAGAGTCAAAAGCAGGAGAATCAGCACCAACATCCCTCACAAATGCCAAATAAGAAAAACAACCCTTCCAAACCATCCGATGGGCCTTCAAATATAAAATCACTCTGTTGGGAACATAGTTTAGAGAACCCATCCACTTGATCCTTGGTAACCCCGGCATCGCCAACGTCACGGTCTTAGCATTACAATCCATAATAGCATGACATGGAGACAGCCAATCCATACCCAAGATCACGTCGAAGTCCACCATACTAAGCAATAAGAGGTCAGCTTTAGTCTCCAATCCCCCAATAGTCACTGCACACAACCGATATACACGGAGCACAACAATAGTATCGCCCATTGCGTAGATACACGCACAGATGAAACTAAGGACTCATGGGGCATATCCAGATAATGAGCAGAATATGATGATACATACGAATAAGTGGAACCAGGGTCAAATAATGCAGAGGCATCCTGGTGGCATACTGAGACAATACCTATGATCACTGCATCGGAGGCAACAACATCTGGTCTGGCAGGGATAGCATAGAATCGGGCCTGACCGCCACCTGATGGGCCTCCCCCTCTAGGGCGACCCCTAGTAGACTGAACCCCACCCCGATCTGGCGGAGTGGGTGGTGTAACTGCTAGTGCTGGTGCCATCAGCCGACAACTCTGTTATGGAGCCCCACTCAACAACCTAGGGCAATCTCTCTTGATATGACCAAAGTCTCCATACTCAAAATAATCCCTCCTCTGTCGGAACTGCCGCTACTGATAACCCGAGGAACTACCTGTAGAAACCTGAGCAGACGAGGCATGGTGGAAACTCTGCACTGGTAGTGCACTGAATGAAGACTGGCATGAGTGAGCACTGTAAGAATCGTGGCTAGATGATGCACCACGATGAGTTGGACGAGTCGTCTGAGTGGGCCTATAAGGACGACCCCTGCTGTGGTAAGACTGCCCCCAGAAGGTACACCACCAAAACCGCCTGAATCTCGAGGCCTCTTGGCCTCCCTCTCACCACGCTCCTGGCTATGGACCATTTCTATCTGTCGAGCAATGTCAACCACCTCATCAAACGTGGTACCAGATACCCTCTACCTAGTCATAAGCAATCGCACCTGATACGTGTGGCCATCAATGAACCTCATGATCCTCTCCCTCATCTCGTACTGGGTCACAGACATGCCATTCTGCCGAAGCTTCTCAAACTGTCTGCGCAGCTCCTCCCTACGATACTGCGGTACGAACTTCTCCAAGAAGAGAACGGAAAACTCCTGCCATGTAAGTGGTGCTGCAGCGACCAGCCTGCACCTCTCATAAGCCTCCCACCATCTGAAGGTAGCCCCAGAAAACTGAAAAGTAGTGGACGAGATCCCACTGGTCTCCAGAATACCTGTTGTACAAAGCATCTGCCGGCACTTATCCAAGAAACCCTGGGCATCCTCCAACTCAACACCGCTAAATGATGGAGGCCGAAGCCTCCCAAATATCACAAGTCTCCTCTGCTCATCATCAGCCATAACTGGGACCACCGGGGCCTCAGCAGCTGCAACCGGCTGGGCGGGTAGTACCTACGGTGTGTGAAATCCCTGCATCGCCTGCTCTGGAGTAAGGGTAGTGGGGGTATGAGTACCTCCCACGGCCTAAGAAGTGGCTGGTGCGGCCTGAGCTGAAACCACCTGAGCAAGACCAGTGCAAACTGTCAATATCCGGGCCAAAGCCTCCAGAAGGCCTGGAATCACAATGGGCACTGCTGGTGTCTGAGCTGGCTCCACTGGCTCAACTACATATAGAACATGCTCCTGAGCTGGAGCAACGGGTGGATCTGCATGTGCTTCTCTAATTGTTGTACGAGCTGCACCTCTACCCCTACAGCAACCTCGGCCTGGCCCTAGCTGGTGGTGCTGGTGGCAGTCCATCATGTCTGGTAACACGTGTCCTCACCATCTGTGAGAGAATAGAATACAGAAGTTTAGTTACCGGAAACAACTAATCCGCACAATAAGAATACAAAAATGTGAAATTTCCTATGGGTTCGGCAGCCTCTCGAAGATAAGTACAGACGTCTCCATATCGATCCGCAAGACTCTACTAAACCTGCTCATGACTCGTGAGAGCTATGTAACCTAGGCTCTCATACCAACTTGTCACGACCCAAAATCCTAACCTGTCATGATGGCGCCTATCGTGGTACTAGGCAAGCCGATATTTAAAAATATTTCCAACACTTTTAACAGAAAGTGAATTAAAGAAGTTAAAATAATAAAAGTTTTCATAAATGGGATAGAAACCTAAAATACAACGCGGAAATTCCCAACATCGGGGTGTCACTGAGTACATGGGCATCAAGACATCACAAGTCTAGAAAATATTGTCTATGATATTCTTAAACTAAATACAATAAGTGGAAAGATAGGGAACGAGAAACAAGGTCTGCGAAACTCCAAGCAGCTACCGCGATAGTCTCCGAGAATCCAAACTCCACAACTCAGCAACCGCCGTAACCAGATGCACCTGGGTTTGCACACAAGGTGCAGGGTATAGCGTGAGTACAACCAACTCAGTAAGTAACAAGACTAAATAAAGAACTGAAAGTAGTGACTAGCTTCACAGTTTTAGTTCAATTACAGTGATTTCAACATAAGAAAGTAGGCATGCTCTCAAGTTCGATAAATTAGGTCAAACAGTTATTCCATGACAAGTTTAAGTGAAACAGAGTGTAATATCTATCAGAAATTTCCAGAAAGTGCTACATGGCTATTAAGTGCAACAATAATGAAATCAAATGCATTCTCTCAGAGTCACAGTCACTCAGCCCCTCCAATCCACTCGACACTCGCACTCAGTAGGTACCTGCGCTCACTAGGATGTGTGTAGACTCCGGAGGGGCTCCTTTACCCCAAGCGCTATAATCCGCACGGACAACTCACGTGCTGCATGGAAAACACACATGCTATAGTATAATATATGGATCTGCAAGGACAACTCATGTGCTGCACGGATAACTCACGTGCTACACCATAATATCTGGATCCGCACGAACAACTCACGCGCGACACTATAATATCTGGATCCGCACGAACTAATCACATGCTATAGTATTACTATCTCACAATCAGGCCCTCGGCCTCACTCAGTCATAAATCTCTCCAGTCTCTCGGGCTCTCAGTAGTCATGAAAGTCAGCCCCAACAGAAATGATATAATGTATCAGCAAGGAATAATAGAGACTGAGATATAATAAACAGGTAAAACTGTGACTGAGTACAAAACAACAATTTAGTAGATAATTCAATAAGTACACGACCTTTGTGGGTCCCTACAGTGTCAACACATAGTCTAAACATGATTTCTAACATGATTTGTGATTCAATTTCTCTATTACATGGAGAATGTACAGATAACAATAGATTAAACAACTACACAGTTCCACGAAATTTGACCAAGTCACAATTTCTACGGTGCATGCCCACACGCCCGTCACCTACCATGTGCGTCACCTCAAAACCAAATGCATGACATGTAATATGGGGTTTCGTACCCTCAGAACCAAATTTAAAACTGTTACTTACCTCAATCCGATCAAATCACTACTCCAACACACCCTTGCCTCGTGAAATGGCCTCTGAATGCCTCGAATCTAGTCATAAACAATGTGATATAATCAATACGCGCTAAAGGAATCAATGCCATATGAAAATACTAAGCTATTAATCAAAATCAAACATCGGCTCAAAAGCTGGCCCCCCGGGGCCACGTCTCAAAATTCGATAAAAACCACAAAACTCGAAAGCCCACTCAATCACGAGTCTATCCATACCAAATATATCAAAATCCGACACCAAATTGTCACCCAAATCCCCAAATCAAACCCTCCAAATCCCTAGCCTCAAAATCCCAATTTACACCTTAAATACACACCAACTAGGTAGAAAAATCAATGGGGAAGCAATATTATTGATCGAAACTAAGCACAAGGAACTTACCTCAAGAATCCCCTCGAAAACCCTCTCAAAAAGCGCATAAACCGTGCTTGAAATGTTTGAAATGAAGCCAAACTCGCAAATCCTTGTATTTAACTTTCTGTCCAACCTTTTCGCTTCTGCGGACACTTAACCACATCTGCGGTGTCGCAGAAGCGACCAAAGTTCCACTTCTGCGGTAAACCACTGGAGCTGGGCCTCCTCTTCTACGGTCCTCACCTCGCATCTACGCATCCGCAGGTGCGAAACTCCCCATCGCACCTGTGAGCCCTCCGCTTCTGTGCCCATAACGCCGCATCTGCGATCACGCAGGTGCGGAAATAACCTCGCACCTATGACCAATGTTCACTTCCTCCCTGGACGCTTTTGCGGCTCCCTTATCTCTTCTGCAAGAACGCACCTGCGATCCCCACTCCGTAGGTGCAATTACACTAGAAGATGATGAGCTTCAACATTCCCCTCTAACTTCAAATCGATCCGACAACCATCCGAAATCAACCTGAGACCCCGAAGACCTCAACCAAACATACCACCAAGTCCTAAAACATGATATGACTAGGTCCACCCTCAAATCACCTCGAACAACATCAAAAACACGAATCGCACATAGATTCAAGCCTAATGAACTTTGAACTTCCAATTTCTACAACGACACCGAAACCTATCAAAACATATCCGATTGACCCCAAATTTTGCACACCAGTCACATTTGATATTACGAACCTACTCTAACTTTCAGAATCTGAATCCGACCCCGATATCAATAAGTCCACTCCCGGTCAAACTTTCCAAAAATTCTAACTTTTGCCATTTCAAGCCTAATTCTACTACGGACCTCCAAACCACAATCCGGACATGCTCCTAAGTCCAAAATCACCTAACGGAGCTAAGGAACCAGCAAAACTCCTTTCCGGAGTCGTTTACTCAAAGATCAACATCCGGTCAATCATTTCAACTTAAGCTTTCAACCTTGAGACTAAGTGTCTCATTTCATTCTGAAATCTTACCGGACCCAAACCGACTACACCGGCAAGTCACATAACAGCTATAAAGTACAAAATGAGCAGTAAATGGGGGAACGGTGCTACAACTCTCAAAACGATCGGTTGGGTCATTACAGAGTGATGAGAAAGTCTAGGACAGTCTTGCGTATCGGTACGGAGATGTCAGTACTTATCTTCGAGAGGCTACAGAGCTGTTAAGAGCACTACCCTTCTTGATTACTTGTCGTGCAATTTGATTCCATTGAAGCTTATGCCTTCATTTCCTTCCTACTAATTCTTATACGGTGTGGAGCACTTATTATCAATTGGGCATCGATGAGTTGTGAAGATGCTACAAATGCGGTGCATGATGCTTTTCCCTATAGATGCAGGTGGACCATTATCATCTCCTTTGTGGAGAAGTATTCTGTCATTTCAACCCAGTGTTGGTATTGTCTACAATCAAGATTTGATATCTCCGAATTTGGTAGAATTTTTGTTTATATTGTGGTGTCGCCTTCCTTGATTGAATGCATTGAGGCTCATCGGCATGTTGGTCTTTATTAGTTTGCCTCTGGGCACGGTGTTATGAGATGGAACCTAAGAGGAAGTTAACAGAGATGGTTGTGTGTTGCGACTTCATGATCGAATCGGCGTTTCCAATGTTGATGGTTTGAGGGAGATGATCTCTGAGGTGGTTTCTATGCTTAGGAATTTTGAATGTGACAAGAAGGGCTTGATTTGAAAGTAGGAAAAAGTGAAGTATTCGATCATTGTCTTGAATGCAATACGGCTTTGAGTTTCAAATGTGTTGTTGGACCTTCGGGTAATGTTAATGAATGAAGGGATTCTTACGGCTGACGGATCAGTGTGGACCCAGGGAGGTTAGTTGATTTCATGATGGATGTAACTGTAGCAATGACATTAGAGGAGGTCAATATGAAGTTATACAGGTGTGCTATCTCCTGTGATAAAGTTAGCGGTTGCGTGGTTTTAATGAGGTTCCAATGAAAAGTTCTACTTTCTGCCTAACATGGGATGCATGTACTACGATGTGACCTTGAATCACCTAAAGAAGATGGTACGACTGTTAAGAGGTCGAGTGTGCGATTGTGGCTGATAATTCGAGATGTGTTATGATTAGTCCAACAAGAACTTATGAGAAACTTGGTTGAGCAATGGTGTGAGAGCATGGTAACTAGGAAAAAGAGGTCATTGTGGGGTCTGGATCTACGTGGTTATAGAATAATCTAAAATGGGGAGCCCATCATCTATGATTGAGTCAAATGGTTGTGTGCTTGTGTAGTTTTTGGTTATCGGTGCATTGGTAGATTAGTTATGACCAAGAGGTATTTTGGACTAGGAATTTGACATATTTGTGTTACATTTCGCCTTATCGATTCATGTGCAGGTGTTGGGGATAACTCATAATTTATGCTTTATGCGAATGTGACGTGCAAGGAAAAGAATTCATATGGCTGCTTCCTTGAAAGTATTCATGTGCTAGCACAGCACTAGAGTTTGGTTACATATTTGGGACCAGGTCAGAGTGGGCGACTCTCAACAATGGTTCTAGTGGGTTCAAGAAGTAAAGTGCGATATTTAAAGATTTTGTGTTCGTTACGTGGCTAAGGACTGGGTTTTGCAGCAGAGTGTGAAGAATACTTGGGGAATTTCCATGTTATCATCGAGTCTATGGTGCAACGTTAGAGAAATGGGATAAACGGCTTTGGATTCACAGGAGGTCTTTCAGAATGGGTGTATCAGTTGGAGATACTATTGAGTGCACGAGGAGGGTATGAGATGGCTTATGGGATCGGGACGACGTGGTCTCATGATTTGGGTCGCTCGAGATGAGTGTTGTTTGAGGCCCGTTATGTGTTTAAATAGAACTATTATTCCAAGGGAAAGTCAAGGGTAAATTGGGAAAAGTTGAGTCGACTAATTATGGCTTGATTCAGCATAGTTGTGCAGTTATGGGAAATTCGATTGTGTGTTGCAATTGTTCTTCTGAAATGAGTTGGGTGAAAGGGGTTCCAGTCGATGAAGTGGTTATTCTACTGGTGGTTCAGGGGTTATGACAAAATTCTTGTACTCTCGCGTAGCGGCCTGATAGGTATAGTGAGCGGTATGGAAATTGGAAGTTAAGGATCAAGATTGCGGTACAGTTCTGATAAGAATGTCCTGAGCTCGAAGGAGCGGGGGAATATTTCAGATATACATAGTATGCTAGCACTATTTTCGGGCAGCCTGAGGATGGCCTATTTTGGTGGAAAAAGTGTTGAGTGTTGAAATGCGGATGCTTGGCTAGCACTATAGAAATAGCATGGTCGATGGCCATTAATGTTCAGATTTTGCTACCTGGTGTGGAAGGTTGTGGGGTTATATCCCATGAGAAGATCGTATAAGTGTGACATGTTAGTCATTCGATTGTTAGAGATTTAAATCAGGTATGGAGATTTTGGTAATGTCACCAATGGGAGAGGTTATGACTGAGAGGCGCTCCATTCTTTTGGTTGGGGACTGTAGGAGTTTGTTCTAGATTTGACGGCTGCTCTTATGTGTCATGGATAGGGTCATTGTGGATCCTTGAAAGGCTATTAGCTCAATATGGGATGATTGAAGTCGGCTTGAGGTCCGTTAGTATACCTAATGTGAATGTATGCTCAACATCAGGTCGGATGTGTTCATTCAGCATAGCATTGCTTATGGAGGAGTCTTCGGGCGTTGGATATTATTACTGTCGTCATCTATTCTCTATAATACTCTATGATGCCATGTGGATTGTGAGACGGCTTGATTATTCGCGCATGTGTTGTTGTCATGTGTAGCTTGTGGTGTTATATGAGCAAGATGGCTCTCTAGATGCAGGTCATTTATTGCACCTTAGCCATGCTTGAGTTTTTGTAGCTCGTGGTTCTATCCGTCCCCCTAGGGTTCGTATTTAGGCACTTGGCATGCTCGTGGTCGATATTCGAGCATTTTGTAGGTATGAGAATTATGGTTCGATGGGTATTTTCTTATTGATTGTTATGTGTGGATCGGGTAGCATGTCGCCACGGGTATGATGTTTGGATTGGGTTACACGCCGCAACGGTATCATGTGTGGATCGGGTTGCACACGGCAACAGTGAGATGTTGAGTATGGTCCCGTATACTTATTTTTGTGTGTCTTGTTTCTCGTCTCTTAGAAAGGTTTATAGCATTTGTTGGACGTTTTATTCATTATGTGGGCTGGGTAGTTCTTTGCCAAAGTTCGTTCTTCCTTATGTGTCATATTCGTTTTGTAGCTTGTTGGCGCAATGATGGTGCCATGTGAGATTTTAGTCAGTGTTTGAGGTGGCTTATTGCCTGAGCAGCGTGTACTGGGTGAGACGAGGTTATTGGACCTGAAATCAGTGCGATCGGATTTATGTAAAGTATATTAAAGAAAAAATGTCAATGATCAGTTCAAAAATGAGAAAATGGTCTTGTCAGGCGGAGAGACTGCGGGAAATTTTGATTTGGAAGGTGGTTATACGCTTCTACGTGTCGTTTTCATCGTTGTGGTACTGCTAGGGTTGGATAAGGGCTTATGCGCATTATGAGGTATACTACGGGCATCGGGTTAGTGAATTTGCAGCTATTGTGCTTGGAGGAGGTTACCTTGGGCAAATGAGTTATGCGGTGTTTTGTGTGATATCAGCATGGGTGCATGATAATGTATTGGTTCGGCGTGTGGAGATTGATACGGTGTTTGTATGTTAGAATCAGGCCTTGTAGAGAAGTTTGGATGTTGGAATTTGGTCCTAAGGCTTGTTGGTTAAAATAAAAGGGAAGATCTTTAGTCTGGCTCGAGCTAGTGTGCTCATGTGGTTTGTGGTGGCACGGGCAGGTGCACTATGTGTTAAACATTGATTATTTGGTCAACCCCAGAACGGTTCTTGGCACGTTCAAGGATGAACATATGTTTAAGTGGGGGAGAATGTAATGACCCGACCAGTTATTTATAGCTCTAGCACGACGTTCGGCAGTTTAAGGTCTTGAGTAGCTTCACTTCATGTATTATGACTTGTACGTATGGTCGGAATTGAATTCCAGGAAGTTCGAAGTTGATTCGGAAGAAAATTCTCAATTCGGAAACTTGAAGTTGGAAGAGTTGAATAGGTTTGTCTTTTGAGTAAACGATCTCGGAATCGGAATTTGCAGGTTCAAATAGGTTTGTATGATGATTTCGGACTTGGGGGTATGTTTGGGTTGAGTATTGGGTCGCCCGAGAGCATTTCAGCGCTTATTGTGAAAAATTGGCATTTTGAAAGTTTTAGAAATTTCTAAGTTTGACCTGAAGTGAACTTTGGTGTTATCGATGTCCGTTTAGGATTTCGAGCCTTGAAATAGGTTCGTATTGTGACTTACGACTAGCATGTAACGTTTGGCGTTATTCCGGGATGTTTAAGTATAATTCGGACGCGTTTGGTGAAGTTGAAAGTTAAGAAAGTTGAAAGAAAGGTTTTGGTCGTCGATTCGTAATTTTGATGTTATTTGACATGATTTGAGACTTCTAGTAAGTTCGTATTTTGTTTTATGACTTGTTGGTATGTTGGGATGGGATCCCGGGGACCTCAGGTGTGTTTCGGGTGAGTTTCGAAAGAGTTTGGGCATTTCGGCACTTTGACGATGTTCTGGAGCAGTTGAAGTGCGGAGGGCACATTTTTGGAGTGTTGAGGCAAAGCCCATGTGCGGCCGAAGTGGAAAAAGGTGTGAACCGCAGCAGGAGAAATCTACAGGTTTAATGGTCTTTCGGAAGATCATATCTTTTAATCTCTAAGGCATTTAGAGATGATCCAAAAATAAAAATTGTAGTCCTTTGAGTCTAGTTACTAGAAAATTAAAACATTCATCATTTGGACATTTGTACAGAAAGTTATGGTCAAACTACCAAAGCCTGGTAGTGCAATTGTTGCTGAAGTGCGGACCACACATAAAAATGTGCGGTCAGCAATTTGGGAGATCAGATGTGGTACCAATAAATGAGGGTTTCATCTCATTTTCATTTTTGGACGTGAGAGCTCGGTTTGTGGCGATGTTTTGTGGGTTTTTCAAGAAAATCATCGGGGTAAGTGATTCTAACTCGGTTTTGGCTATATTATAGGAATCCATTGTTATTTTCATAATCTAATTAGTGATTTGAGTTGGAAATTTAGGAAACATTGTGAAAAATTCTTAGACTAAATTTTGGGGATATGAAAGGCGATTTGAGATCGAATTTGAGTAGTTCTTGTATGGTTGGACTCGTTATCGAATGGGCGATCGGATTTTATAATTTTGGCTAGGTTCCGAGGTGCAGTCCCGGGGTTGAATATTTTATTTGAATTTTATTTCTCTTTAAAGATTGTAACTTTATTGTTCAGAATAGTTTCCTATAGTTTATAATTATGGTATGAAGTTGTTTTGGCTAGATTCGAGCCGTTCGGAGTTGGATAATCAAGAGAAAGGCTTACTAGTGGATTGAGTTAGCGTGTTTTGAGGTAAGTCTTATGTCTAACCTTGTGAGGGGAAAATTACCCCATAGGTGTTATATTTATTTTATGTTGCATGTTGTGGGAGCTAAGCACGTACGAGGTGGAGAGTGTCCGCGCGTATGCTAGAATTCCTGATTATGTCCGGGTAGACTAAGATTCACGCCATGTTTTAAATGTACTACTTGAGTTACCCTTGCCTGTTTAATTACTTTATTTCGCATTACGATCCGAGATTAGACTTGCGTAGAGTAATGGACTCACTATTTTAGAAATTGGACGAGCTACTTGATTAGCCGTGGGAATTGTGCTTCCCTTATGAATTTCTCCTACGTTGTGCGTATTCACCACAAAGCTTCCTTAAACTTCATAACTCACACGTATATTCGTGAGTGGGGTCAAGGACCCGTTAAGCTTCTTATTCTTATGGGATCGGGTTATTGCCTCGGCAGGATGTTGTAACATACTCTCATGGGATGGAGTCGTTTGCCTCGGCAGTATCATGTATCATATTCTTATGGGATCGGGTCGTTCGCCTCAGTAAGATTAGGTAACACACTCTTATGGTATCGGATCGTTCGCCTCGGCAGTATCATGTATCATATTCTTATGGGATCGTGTTGTTCATCTCGGCAGGATTATGTAATACACTTTTATGGGATCGGGTCATTCGCCTCGGCAGGATGTTGTAACACACTCTTATGGGATCGGGCCATTCACCTCGGCAGCATCATGTATCATATTCTTATGGGATCGGGCGGTTCGCCTCGGCATTTCTATAAAACACTCTTATAGGATCGGGTCGTTCGCCTCGGCAGGATGTTGTAACACACTCTTATGGGATCGGGTCGTTTACCTCGGCAGCAACATGTATCATATTCTTATGGGATTGGGTAGTTCGCCTCGGCATTTCTATAAAACACTCTTATGGGATCGGGTCGTTCGCCTCGGCAAATTCGTAAAATACTCCTATGGGATCGAGTCGTTCGCCTAGGCAGAATCGTGCGTAATATTTGACAAGAAGCCATTGTATCTGTGGGTTTTCTTGACTTGAGTTATGATGACTTATCTGGTGAGGACCATATTATATATACTCTATCTAGGGAGGTAACCGATATTTGAGGACTTGTGTTTATTGTTCAGAGGAGGATCGTATCATGTACCTATATTTGTTCTCACTGTTTTAATTACCATGCTTCATACTTGTCTACTTTCTATTGTACTTGTTTTATTAGACCACTAGTAAGTGTCGATGTCGACCCTTCGTCACTACTTCTCCGGGGTTAGGCTAAATACTTACTGGGTACGCGTTGATTTACGTATTCATGCTACACTTCTGTACTTATTGTGCAGGTATACATATTTCTGGTGGTCTTTTAGGCCCAAAGACGCAACTATTGGGGGGACTTTACGGTGAGTTACATCCCATGTTATGATCTGCAACATTCATTGTCTCCATCATAATTATTTGCATTATCCTGTCTATCTTGTATTCCATACAGATGTTGTATTGCTAATATACCTTCTAGTAAATGCTCTTGCACTTGTGACACCGGGTTTTGGGGGTTCCTAGTGGATGTTCAATATTGTAGCTCACGTTACTATCATCATTTCATTTTATGATTCATTTATATTCAGAAATTGGTAAAGAATAGCACAGGTTTCTATGAGTGCCAGGTTTTACTATATTATTTAATGGGATTCATGATTTCAAATATAATAAAATGAATAATTAAGTTGGTAGTTCATCGTTGACTTGCCTAACGGCGACGTTGGGTGCCATCACGGCCTATAGTGGATTTTGGGTTGTGACATAATTGAATTGTCATAACATGTTATATCTCTCATTGTTAATCTACTCTTACATGTGCTAACCTACTCTTACATGCTTCACTTGACGTTATTAGCACTTATTCTACCTCTTACTTCTTATTTTTCTCTTATATGCCTTAGTTGAAGTTATTGCCTTCCTTGTTGTCTTGTTACCTTTTTAATTGTTGAATTAAATTTTATTTGAAGTTGTTATTTCGTGGAAATTTTCTTTTTGAGTTATTGGTGTTAAAATTTTAAAAGTCATTATCACATTGAAGTGAAGTTGTTAATTGTCGAGATATCTTTCCTTGTTGAGAAATTCTCATTTATTTGGTTATTGTTGAGATTCTTGCACATATTGTGGTTAAGCCATGAGCTATTTGGTGTGAAAATATTGATATTTTTTACTTTTTGGCAAGTTGTGGCATATGGGCACTTATGGTGTGAGTTGTGATTGTGTTGTGATATTGATATGCATGCGGTGGTATAAGGCTAGGGGTTGATACACATGCGGTGAGATAAGGTGGGCTTGATATACATGTTGCTAGTAGGAGAACTACTTGAAATCACGCGGTGTGATAAGGTGGGCTAAAATACGTGTAGCTATTTCGGGAAAAATGATTTTCAAAACTAAATGTAAGGCTCACGCAGTGATATAAGGAAATATTGTGATTGAAATTGTGAAATGTGAATACGCGGCGGTACCTCGGTTGTGATTCTTATTGTACATTCTATATTGGGACAACTTGTTGATGTGATCAGTTATTGTTTTTCCTTAAATCATCTCACTTGTATTTTGATTGTGTTTGGTTATTCGGTATTGTCTTGGTGTTGGAACGATTGTGGCTTCTTGTGTGAGTCGGGCATTCGATGTGATTTGTTGTATTGCTTCAACATGCCAATCATTGCCTCTGTTATAACTTAGTTAATTGATTGTCAATGTGAATTTAATTGCGTGGAGTCACTATATCGTATTCTTTTGAGTTCTTGGTAACATAACGGTTCAAATAAAAGAATTATCAACATGTCTTATTCTATGTGTCTCTTAAGATAGAACTCGTTATCTCATTCGGCGCCTTATTATTTTAAATGATTATCGCACTTTCACTATACTTGGGTTCTTCAATTTTACTCATCACCATATTTGATATTTACTTTACTTAGAGTTATTATCATGTTTTTCTTTTAACAAATTCTATATTTAATATGATATTTTTACTCAATTTTATTAATTTCTAAACTAAACCCATCTGATACTTTATTTTAAAAATTGTATCTTACTTTACTTCATTTGATTTCTAAAATAAACTCATTATTTTATTTGACGCCTTGCTTTACTCAAGATTTATATTGTGCTTTATGGTATTTAAATATATATCTCGATCATCTTAATAGATGTATGTCACGGTTGAAATGTACATGATAGCACATGGGATTTGCCGTGCAAAGGTGATTGTTATTGTGGGCATGAGGTGTCATATGTGTGAGATTTGGAAATTGTGGTTCATAATTTGTGATATTTGAGGTGTTGTGCCTCAAGGTAATTCTTGTGGTAAGTCCATGTGTTGGGGACGATTTGATTATTTGAGTTGTCATCTTTTTTTCCTTATTTGGGTTCATTCATATCTCATCGGTGTTCTGTTCGTGTTGCTTCTTTATTACCTGTTTACTACTTTCTACCACTTGTGTTTCTATTATTTAATTGTTGGTTGTAAATCTATAATCTTTCTGCCGTTAGCCTTAAATTGATGTTCTTTCCATTGTTAGCTTTATGTATATCTTGAACAGGTTTCTATGTCTAGTATGTATCTTGACCTAGCCTCGTCACTACTTTACCAAGGTTAGACTCGATACTTACTAGGTATCATTGTGGTGTATTCATGCTACGCTTCTGCACATTTTTATACAGATCCAGGCATTTCTGATCATGTTGTTGAGAGTTGTATCTGCACGGCGGGAGACTTCAAGGTATACCTGTTTGAAGTTCGTAGGTCTCGGATTCACCATCTTACTTCATTATGCTACTATATTTCGAATTCAAAACCATATTGTATTTAGCGATTCTAGTGTATTTTAGTTATGCTTATGACTCAGTACTGCCGGTTTTGGAAAATGTATAACTATTAGCCGTTTGCAGCAATGTATCTCAATTACTGGTTTATGATTTAATGATTAAATAGTTCGATTCTATTAATAACTCAGCATGTGTTAGGCTTACCTAGTCATAGGGACTAGGTGTCATCACGACATCCTAAAATGGGAATTTGGGGTCGTGACAATTTCATTAGGGATCTTATCATTTAACAGTTAGGCTAATAATGCTTACTTAGAATTCCTAAAAGGCATGCCACCCACTCAGCGCAACAGAACATCAACTAGGAAAGAGTTAATCTTAGCCTTGTTTGATCCACATGGACTAATTATAACAACACATAGATCTTCAATCTTCCATCTATCAGACTTAAACAAACTTCAGGTGAAGTCCTCTAAAGATAATGACACTAACAGGTATAAGATAGTAGGTAATGGCATTTACTTTAACTTGAAAAGGCAGATAGGTCACAATGAACTAACATTTGGATATGTAGGCAGGTTTACTAGCATGGCATGTCAAAAAAAACTCAATACATGATTTGTGTACAAGTTATCATGCCAAACACATAGGAATCAGGATAGTGTGAAGTCATAGTTAAGTCTAACAGTTAAAGTCATGAAAACAGATCATTATAAACATTAGGAACAAATCCCTTAATAAGAAATATTCACAAATTCAAATAGCAAAGTCAGAACCAAGGCGAGTAAAGAATTAACACATAGGTGTAAATATACTGTCATTCACACTAAAGTCATAGGATAGTCTATAAACATAGCAAAAACTAACATGACATATGTAAACTCACGTGCAAAGGTCATAAATATGACAGCAGGATATCACAAAGCTCAAATAGTCATGAGAGTGCAAGTGTTAAGCTCACTATAGGGATCAATCTCAACAAGTATATTCAATTCTGAGAACAGACTTCCTAACACACTGGCAGGGTTCATTACATGGTTTCTTTATATTCCAATAATCACAAGAAGCGAGTAGAAATCACTATGTCATAGTGATGTGAACAGTCTATTTTAACAGAGTAAAGCAAGTTAGCATGAGGGTAGAAACTAGATCAAAACAACAGAATACCACAGGCAGCAAGATGGCATAATGTGGCAAGTACTGACAGTATTTCAAGAAAGGTTTTAGGAGCTTGATTCTATTTCAATTACTTGGTTAACAGAAATGATTACATACAACATTATCTGCATAGGCCTTAATTCAATTAATCATGGAGCTTAATAGGATTCAAGAGGAACAGCAGTATGACTACATGGATTACTGAATGTGCAGAGCAAGCAGTATATCAGATCTATCAACTAAGGAAATCAAAATAAACACGTCAAATACAACATGAACTGTAGGGAAACCATTCTTAAGATCAGCACAATGTCACAAGCAGGAGGGTCAAATTAACCTGGAGGTCTGAAATTTTAACAAACACCAAGGACGGTTTAAGGATATGGTTCAATTAACTTAGCTGGCATAATAGTGCTCATAGGATTGTTGTTTAACTAATAGGAGTCAGTTATGCACAAAATTAGCACAAAAGTTAACTTAGCTTATTCACAGAGGCTTAGTATGGTTAATCACAAGAATATCACTTAGTGTAGAGTCATTTTTACTATTTGAATCATGAAGGGTAGTAGTCAATAGCACAGATTTAATGACAGTTTTAATACAACACAACTTAATCAGAACATTCCTAATTTAATAGTGAAAAAGGCATGTTAAGACATGGTGGGAAAAATATGGATTTACATCACTTATATATATATATATATAAATGATAGAGAATTAACAAAGTAATTATCGAGGACACAGAACTACACCATTAATTCAAAGAAGGACGGGGTCAGTATGTACCGACCTTCTGCAGGGCAGAAAACCAAGCTGATATTGATCTTTAGCAGTTTGAAATCACAAACTCACAACAATTGAACTCGCCCAAAAATGAAAGACGAAAATGAGGAATTAGAGAAGAACACTATTGAAACCTAGATTTAGCAGAAGAAAACTTTGAACTTTGATTTCTCAGTGTATATGTGAGTGGTGTTGAGTGTATTGATGGCTATCTATGTCTGTTAGGTGATAGCAATTAAGGCCTTATTTATAGTGGTCTTTCAATGCCTTAGAATTCCGATTAGTTTCAAATTAGATAGTGGTAGATGACGAACGATTGATGATGATAGCAATGCGGGTGAAAATCAGAAAAAATAGAGGAAAAATCATCATGGGATTTACCAGGGCATGAGAGTCGATCATTGAATGAGAAGACCCATCGGTTAAAGCTCTAATGTCCAGAGGTCACTACATTTGACCTCTGGACACAAATAATGATGATGGAATTCGGCATGCATGCTCTGATTTGAGAGGTGAAGGAAGAACATATGATTTTCAGTTTCACACTTTAGGTCTAGGGTTTGATTTGGGGATTTTGAATTTTAGTAATGGAAATGTAAATAAATCGGCTGGATTTGGGGACATAGGGACATAGTGGATGATTTCGAGTTGAATCTTGTAATCTTGCACAAATTTGTGCAAGGTTTTTGTGATTGGCGGTGGTTAACAGATGAGAGAAAAGAGAAGGAAAGGGAAAATAGGGCAACCGGTGGTGTGGGTAAAATGATTAGGGTTAGGCTATCTTTTAGGTTTAGAGTGGATCGATGAAAGGGAACCATTCGATCATTGTGATTAACGGCTCTGATATTTTGAGGTAAAATGGTTTATTACGAAAAAACCAATGACCGTTGGAAAATCTATTAACGGTATTTTTCAATTTGGGGCCTTGGCTTCGAAAATCTACCAACAATCGCCAGCCTACATTCTTCAGCCATTATTCCATAGTAATTGTATGCCTTAAAGATCATTGTTGGCATCCTATTATGGGTGGTATGGCTAGCATTCACTGATTCTCTTGCATGGCGAATATTGTTAATAGGAATGGTAATAGCAGTCGTTATTGTGGTGGCATAAATATGTTTCCCGAAAATTCCTTCAGGGGGTGTTTCGTCTTAATATGAGCTTCCATTTGATGATCTATATGCGTTGTTTAGGCCCGTCTGATGGCACGATAAGGCGTAGCGTGGCGGCTACGCGCTTTTAATGTTATCGCTGAGGAGTAACGACTATATTGTGTACTGAGAGGTTTCTTTCTAGAGAGAAAATATTCGATTGCTTGCATGTCATAGCATATTTTCTCTTTTCTAATATTAGGTTATTACCTATTACAATTAGTTTATTAATTGTTCTAGCTAGTAAGAAGTATTTAAGATGATTATTTTCGAGAGATTACTCCAGAAACTGGGAAAATAAGAAAGTTTATTATGCTCACAAATATAAGAAATTATAGAATATCCAGTGTTTTGGATATTACGTCAAGGCGGCCACATCCTAATAGGGTGAAACATATTTATTCATATATTATTTAAATAATCATAAATGAGTTTTAACCATTAAAGTATACATTATTTTTTCTAAAATGATTCTTATATAGGTAACATTTTCCTCTATTTTTCTTTATATGATAAAGTTTGACTCGACGGAGTTTAAGAAAGAATAAAAGAGTTCTAAAATGTGTGATCATTAATGTAACAGCTTGACCTGTCATTTTGAGCTCTAGAATGTCCTTCAACGGTTTGAGATCTCGAGTGGCTTATCTTTGTGTATTGTGACCTACATGTGCGGTTGGCTTCGATTTTTGAGAAGTTCAGAGTTGATTTAGAAGAATAATTCTCAATTCTGAAACTTTCAGTTGGAAGAGTTGGTTGGGTTTGACTTTTGAGTAAACGGCCTCGGAATTAGGATTTGAAGGCTCCAATAGGTTCGTATATTATTGGAAGTTTGAATTTTGATGGTTTCGAATTAGCTAAGTTTGACTTAAAAGGAATTTTGGTGTTACCAGACTCCAGGCAGTGTTCCGGGACCTTGGGATAGGTTTGTTTAGTTGATTGAAACTTGTGTGTGAAGTTTGGTCGTAATCCGGAATGTCTAAGCATGGTTCAAATACGTTCAATGAAGTTTAAAGGTTTAAAAGTTAAAGGAAAGTTTTGATCGTCGATTCGTGGTTTTGATGTTATTCATAGAGTTTCGAGCCTTTGGATGAGTTTGGATAAGGTATGGGGACTTGTTGGTGTGATTGGACAGGTTCTCAGGGGCCTCGGGTATGTTTCAGGATAGTTTCATACCAATTCCCATTGTTTTGAAGTTGCTGGTTTTTAGTGTCAGGGGTATGCATCGCGATCGCGTGGAAGGAAGCGAGATCACTTTATGGTGGTCTGGTTGATCTTCGCATTCATGTGGTTAGGGTCGTGAATGCAATATGTTAGCGGGGTGGCCTCGCATGGAGAGCTGCTCATCACGATCGCATGAGGGAATTCACAAATGTGGAAGGTATATTTCTTAGACTGGAAAGTGTGGCCTTCGCATCCGCGGAGCTGGACTCTCGTTCACGTAGGCTGGTCAAGCTAAGGGTCATGATCGCGAGTGGGACCTCGCGTTCGCGAAGAAAGAGTTATGGGCGAGGCTTGTTTGGCCTTTGCGATGACGTGGGAACTTTCGCGATCGAGATTAAGGACGACTAGGCAGTGTCTAAGATTGCAAATTGGGACCTAGCTCATTTTTATCTCATTTCTCTTATTGGAGACGATTTTGGGATGATTTTGGAGAGGCATTTTCATCATCTATCACAAGGTAAGTGATTCCTACTCACTGTGAGTTAAATACATAGATTACATATGGATTTGAAAATGAAATTTGTAAAAATTGTGGAACTTTGGAAGAAAACCTAAAAAATTTATTTTTGAGTTTTGACCGAGAAATTGTACATGGAATTGGGAATAAATTATATATTTGAACTCGTGGTGCTATGGGTAGTGCTTATCTTTGATACTTTTAAGAATTCGGGCGCGTGGGCCCAGGGGTTGAATTTTTATGTCGAGTTAGGAATTATTTTTAACTTTTAATGACGAGTCTTTGAGTATGTTTTGATTGGTTTGCACGTTATCTGACTAGTTTCGGATCGTTTGGCATAGGTTTGAGTTGTTAGAGGGGTGTGGGAGCCAGCTATCAGATTTCAGAACGAGGTAAGTCCCTTGTCTAACTTTGTAAGAGAAAATTTACCACGTAGGTGCTATATTTGGTGCGTCTACGCGTTATGGGATCTACGCTCATACGAGGTGACGAGTGTCCGTACACATTCTATAACTCTTGATTATGTTCGGATAGACTTAGATTCACACCATATTATAATTGTATTATTTGAGTTATTCTTTCATGTTTCAATGCTTTAAGTTATATTTTAGACTGAGACTAGACTTGCGTAGAATATCGAACTTGCTATTTTAGATACTTGACGTGCAACCTGATTAGTCGCAGAAATTATACTTCCTTTTTACAGATCTCTTCTGAAGTATACGTATTTGTCCAAAAGTTTTCTTGAATTTCATAACTCACACATATATTCGTGAGTTGGGCCAGTGACCCGTCAAAGTTTCACATTCTTATGGAATTGGGTTGAACGCCTCAGCACTTTTCTTATGGGATCGGGCTGAATGCCTCAGCAGTACTCTTATAGGATCGAGTCATTTGCCTTGACATTATTATGTAGCACGTTCTTATGGGATCGGGCTGGACGCCTTATCAATACTCTTTTGGGATCGGGTCGTTCGCCTTGACAGTATTATGTAACACACTCTTATGGCATCGGGTCATTCGCCTCGAAAGTTCTATTAAACACTCTTATAGGATTGGGTCGTTCGCCTCGACAAAATCTTGCATAATATTTGATAAGGAGTCAACTTGCCTATGAGTCTTTCTAACTTAAGATGTGATATTTTATTTGGTATTGATCATTATCTATTCTATTCATGGTAGTATCCGGTATTTGAGGATTTTGTCTTACTCTTCTGTTGAGGATCGTGTTATACACATATATATATGTTCATTGATTTTACTTGTTATGCCTCATACCTATCTACTTTACTGGATGTCGATTATTGGACCACTAGTAAGTGCCAATGTCGACCCCTCGTCACTACTTCTTTGAGGTTAGGCTAGATACTTATTGGGGTACGCGTTGATTAACGTACTCATACTGTACTTCTGCACTAATTGTGCAGGTACTGAGACAGATACATTTGGTGGTCATCTTGGCGCATAGGCGCAGCTGCTAAGGAGACTTGATGGTGAGATGCATTCCATGTTATGATCTGCAGTACACAGAGTCCCTGTCTTATTCATTTACTATATTCTGTCTATTTTATATTTCAGACAGATGTTGTAGTAGTATTGTAATTTCTAGTAAATGCGCATGCACTCGTGACCCCCGAGTTTTGGGAATTTAGACTATTAATCTTGGATGTATTTATGTTACGGCATTCGAGTGTGGAATTAGAAGAATTAACCGATTTCATAGTGGATGTAACTATGGCAATATCGTTGGAGGATATCGATATCAGGTTACACAGGTGGGCTATCTCCTGTGAGAATGTTACGAGTTGCATGATTTCTGATAAAGTTCCTATGAAGAGTTCTACCTTCTATCCAATGGGATGCATGTACTATGATGTGGGTCCAGATCACTTGAGGAAGGTGGTGCGACTATCATGAAGTTGAGTGTGCATTTGGGGCTGATAATTCAAGGTGTGTTATGATTATTGCAACAAGAACTTGTGAGAAATTTGGCTGAGCAAGTGTGTGAGGTCAGGGTAACTAGGAGGAGAAGTCATTTTCGGTCCTTGAATTTTGTGATTGTGGCTTAAAGCCAAGTGGGGGAGCCTAATGTCGATGATTGGGCCACTTGGTCATGTGTTTTGTAGTTTTGGGCTTCGGTATGTTTATGGATTAGTTATGACTTGAGGAAGAGAGAATTAGGGGGTAACTCAGGCAAGGAATTTGATGGATATTCATTACATTTTGCATTATCAATTTATGTGAAGATAGTGGGATGACTCGGATTTTATACTTCTTTGTGAATGTGATATGTAAGGGAAAGGATTCATTCGGTTGCTTCTTTGGAGTATTCATGTGCCAACGGAGCACTAGTTGTTTGTTTATATATTCGAGACTAGATTAGAGTGGGAGACTCTCAACAATTTCTAATGGGTTCAAGATTTAAAGTGTGGTGTCTAAGGAATTTCGGGTTCGTCGTGTGACTGAGGATTGAGTTTTACAGCGAAGTGTGAAAGAAACCTGGAGTATTTCTATATTATCATCGGATTTAAGGTGCGGTGTTAGAGAGATGGAAGAAATATTTTCGGATTTGCAGGAGGCCTCTTTGGAACAAGCGTATCAGTTGGAGGTACTATTGATACATGAGAGGGTATAAAATGGCTTATGGATATTGAGATGACGTGGTATTGCGAGTTGGGTTCACTTGGGATGAGTGTTGAATGAAGTACATTGTGTGCTGGGAAGAGAAGTGTTATTTTGAAATCAAGTCAAGAGGATATCAAAATAAGTTGGGTCAGTTTAGTAGTGGCTTGGTTATTTGCAAACGGGTTCGGAAGAGTTGTGAGGGTTTCAGCCACGACTTAAAGTTTGTGTCTTCTGCGTTTTTGGGAAGTCGGTTGGTGTTTCCATTTTTCTCCTGGAATGAGTTAAGTGAAAGGTTTCTAGCCGATGAAGTGCTTATTCTACTGTGGTTCAGGAGTTATGATGAAATTCTTGTACTCCCGTGTAACAGCATGATATGTGCAGTGAGCGGTATGGAATTGGGATTTGAGGGGTCAAGGTTGCGGTTCAGCTTTGACAGGGATGCCACAAGCTTTAAGGAGCGGGGAGAGATTTCAGATGATCAGAGTATACTAGAGATATTTCAGTGTCGCCTGAGAATGGATGTAGCCATGGATTGTAGCCATTGATGTCCAGATTTGATACTTGAAACGGAAGGTTATGGGAGTATCTCCCATGGGATGATTATGTAGGTCTGATGTGTCAGTCATTTAATTAGTAGACATTGAGATCATGTATGGAGATTCTGGTACTGTCATATATTAGAGGTTTTATGGCTAGGAGATGCATTATTCCTTTGGTTGCGAGCTGCGGAAGTTTGTTCAGGATTTGACGGTTGATTGTATGTGTCATGGATAGGGTCATTGTGGATCTTGAAAGGATACTTACCTATTTTTAGATGTTCAGAATCGGTTTAGAGGTTCATTGGAGGGCCTAATATGAATGTATATTCTACACCGGATCAGATATGTTTATTCAACACATCATTTGTCTATGGATGAGTCTTCGAGCGTGATGGATGTTATTTCTGGATTCATTTATTTCATGTGTTACTTTTTATGCTATGTGAGTAGTGAGGCGGATTTATTTGCACATGCGTGTTATGGTCATGTATAGGCTCGGTGGTGTTATATGAGCAAGATAACTCTCGAGATGCTGGTTTGTTTATTGCACCTTAATCGTGCTTGGACTTTTTCATAAACACATTATGCTATCCGTCTCCCCAGGCTTTATGTATATGCACTTGGCGTGCTCGTGGTTGATATACGTGTGTCTAGTGAGTATGAGCATTTGGCTCGATGGGTATTCTCATGCAGATTGTTATGTGTGAATCGGGTGGCACACCGCCATGGATATGATGTTTGGATCGAGTTGCACGCCGCTACGGTATCATGTGTGGATCAGGTTGTGCGCCGCAATGGTGAGATGTTGGGTACGGTTCCTTTTACTTATTTTGTGTGCTTTTCTTCTCATCTATGGGATAGGTTCTTAGCATTTGCTTGGTTGTTTTATTTGTTATGCGGGCTAGATAGTTCTATACTCGGGTTCCCTTTCCTTATTGGTCATATTCGAGTTGTGGCTTGTTGGTGCATTGATGGTGTCGTATGAGATTTTAGATAGTATTTGATGAGTCTTGTCGACTAAGCAACTGGTACTGGGTGAAATGAGTTTATTGGACCTGGAATCAGTGCAAACGGATTTGTATAATGTATGTTTGGAGGGAGAATATCGCTAATCAGTTTCAAATGCGGCAATGGTTCTTGTCAAGTAGAAGAGCTCCATGATTTTTTTGATTTGACGGGTGGTTATGAGTTCTGAACACCTTTTTCATTGTTACAGCATTGCGAGGTTTGGAACAGGATTCTTATGTGTCATGAGGTATATTATTGGTATCGAGTTCGAAAATTACGGCTATTGTAGTTGAAAGATATTACTAGGGGCATGTGAACTATGCGTTACATTGTGCGGTTACAAGTTAGCTGTATGATTATGTTTTGGTATAGATTTTTGAGATTGATACGGTGTATGTATGCTAGAATCGGGCCTTAAAGGAAATTTTGGATGTTGGAATTTGGTTCTATGGCTTGTGGGCTAAGGTCGCAGGAAGGATCTTCAGTTAGGGTTGTGCTAATATGCTTATATGGGTCGAGGTGGCACGAGTATGTGCATGATGAGTTATTCAGCGAAACATTGGAGAGACTCTTGAAACATTCGAGGACGAACGCATGTTTAAGTGGGGGGAATATAACAACCTGATCTGTTATTTTGAACTCTAGCATGTCGTTTGGTGGTTCGAAACCTCGAGTGGATTCACTTTGGGTATTTAATTTGCATGTGGGGTTGGTTTCGATCTTCGAGAAGTTCTGAGTTTATTTGGAAGAATAATTCTCTATTCGAAAGCTTTATGTTGGAAGAGTTGATCGGGATTTGACTTTTGAGTAAAAGGCCTCGTAATCACGATTTGAAGGCTTCATAGGTTTGTAGTGTGATTTCGGACTTGGGCATATATTTGGGTCTTATTATTGGAAGTTCGCATTTCGAAGGTTTTGAATTAGCCAAGTTTGACTTAGAGGGGATTTTGGTGTTACGGGACTCCGGGCATTGTTCCGGGACCTTGGGTAGGTATGTTTAGTTGATTGGAACTTGTGTGTGAAATTTGGTCATAATCCAAAATGTCTAAGCATGGTTTGGACGCGTTCGGAAATTTTTGAAGGTTCAAAAGTTAAAAGAAGGATTTTGATCGTCGATTTGTGATTTTGATGTTATTCGTGGTGTTTCGAGCCTTAGGATGAGTTTGGATATGTATTAGAGGCTGCTCATCGCGATCGCATAAGGGAGTTCGCGATAGCGGAAGGTATTTTCTAAGACTGGAAGGTGTGGCCTTCGCGTCCGTGGAGCAAGGCTCGCGTTCGCGTAGGCTGGTCATGGTGAGGGTCGCGATCGTGAGTGGGATCTCACGTTTTCAAAGAAGGAGTTTTGGGCGAGGCTGGTTTGGCCTTCGCGATCGCGTGGGAGCTTTCGCGAACACGATTAAGGATGACTGGGCAGTGTATAAGATTGCAAACCAGGAACTAGCTTACTTTTATCTCATTTCTCTTATTGGAGCCGATTTTGGGGCAATTTTTAGAGAGGTATTTTCATCATCTATCACAAGGTAAGTGATTCCTACTCATTGTGAGTTAAATACATGGATTATATATGGATTTGAACATGAAAATTTGTAAACATTGTGGGATTTTGGAAAAAAAATCTAAAAATAATATTTTTGAGTTTTGACCACGAAATTGTACATGAAATTGGGACTAAATTATATATTTGAGCTCGTGGTGCTATGGGTAGTGTTTATCTTCGAGAATTTTTGGAACCTGATTAGTCGCGAAAATTATACTTCCTTTTTACGGATTTCTCTCGCGTTGTACGTATTTGTCCAAAACTTTTCTTGAATTTCATAACTCACACATATATTTGTGAGTTAGGCCAGTGACCCGTCAAAGTTTCGCATTCTTATGGGATCGGGCAGAATTCCTAAGCAGTATTCTTATGTTATCGGACTGAACGCCTCAGCAGTACTCTTACGGGACAGGTCATTTGTCTCGGCTGTATTATGTAACACAATCTTATGGGATCGGGTTGGACGCCTCAGCAATACTCTTATAGATCGGGTTGGACGCCTCAGTAATACTCTTATAAATCGGGTTGTTTGGCTCGGCAGTATTATATAGCATACTCTTATGGGATCGGGTTGTTCGCCTCGACAAAATCGTGCGTAAAATTCGATAAGAAGTCAGCATACTTATGAGTCTATCTGACTTGAGATGTGACATTTTATTTGGTATTAATCATTATGTATTACATTCGAGGTAGTATCCAGTATTTGAGGACTTCATTTACTCTTCTGTTGAGGATCGTATTATGCACATATATATATATATATATATATATATATATATATATATATATATATATATATATATGTTCGTTGCTTTTACTTGCTATGCCCCATATCTGTCTACTTTATTGTACTTTGATTATTGGACAACTGGTAAGTGTCGATATCGACCCCTCGTTACTACTTCTTAGAGGTTAGGCTAGGTACTTACTGGGTACGCGTTGATTTATGTACTCATACTACACTTCTGCACTAATTGTGCAGGTACTGAGACAAGTACATTTGGTGGTCATCTTGGCGCATAGGCACAGCTGCTGAGTAGACTTTGTGGTGAGCTTCATTCCATGTTACGATCCGCAACACACGGAGTTCCCGTCTTATTCATTTACTATATTCTATCCATTTCTATTCCAGACAGATGTTGTAGTAGTATTGTACTTTCTAGTAGATGTTCATGCACTTGTGACCCCGGATTTTAAGAATTTAAACTATTAATCCTGGATGTATTTCTGTTACGGCATTCGGTATTGCATTTTGATTATATTCTAATCTTGAAAATAATGTTAGTATTTTCTATAAAAATAGAGCAATTTCGTTTAATTATTTCACCATTCTTTTAAAAAATGTTGAATCTCCGATTATTATATTGATTAAATTATTGGCTTGCCTAATGGCAGCGTTGGGCGTCATCACGGTCTATGGTAGGATTTGGATAGTGACAATCAAACACGTTATACCATTTATGTGGGTATAAGACTTTTAAATTTGTAGTCTTAAACATGCCATAACATTTGTGTGGTTATAAAAGCTTGTCATGAAGGACAGATGAAAAGTTTAAGTTCAATTATTTTTAAATTTAAAAAGATATCATTATTCTTTTAACAGATTAATAGAAATAAAATAATTACTTGAAAGTATATGTGGGGTGTTTTCATAACAAAATTTAGCACCCTTTCCTTTTTATTACAAAATTGAGCCTTATCTTTTTTTCCCCTTCATATTATAGCCTCCATCTCCATCTTCTCACTCCTCCTTTCATATTGTAGCCTCCATCTCCATCTCCATCTTCTCACTCCTCCTTTCTCCTCTCTTCAAGGCATTGCAGATCTTTTTCCATTCCTTAATTCTTTCTCTCTCTTTTTTTTAACATGAAGAACAAGAGTTAAATAGCAAATCGTGATTAGAATACTGATTTGGTAAGATATGAGATATGAAAATTAGATTAGAAAGATAATCTACCATTGTTAAACAAATTTGAAAGAATTGGGTTTGAATTTCGAATTGATTTTTGTGAGAAATTTAGAGTGGGCATTGTCTAGGGTGGTTGGAGATGGTCTAAGAAGGTTGTCTACAAAATTAACATCATTTGGTAGAGATTTGGACCGGTTGGAACAAGAATTACAACTGAAAATTGTAGAAGAAGTTTATCACTGTAGCTAGCTACATTATAGACTCTTCTACGTTGTAATACATTTTTACACAAGGTTGATATATATGTATGCGCTTTTATACAAGGTAGATACATTACTTATATATTATATAGGTGTATACATACTATATAATAATTAGTTCCTAGACACGTGCAACGCACATGTATCACTGTATCCTATGTCAATTAAAAAAACTTACGATTAAATGATTAGTACCCAAAAAAAAGGTAAATCTGTAAACCTTAATTCCTAAAACAATATTAAGCTTCAAGATGTAAGATTGATAGCAAAATGATTAGATCCACATATATTAAGGACAAAAACAACACAAACTGTTTACAACTCTTGCTGGTGACTTAGTTAGAGGGATAAATTTTAATTTCATAAAACTCTACACTCAACTTAAAATAGGTTATAGCGATTGGTCTTAGTTTAAAAACAATACAACAAATCTCAAATAAACATCAATATGAAAAAATGATATGAACAAATATAGTGCTTGAGAAAATAATAACTTGAACACTGAATAAGAAAGAGAAATATGCTTCAGCATCAACCTAAAATGCAATTAAAAAAGTAAACCAAAAAAGCTAGCTACTGATGGGGGATAAATAGGACGAAACAATTAGAATTAACGTTTTTCCATCTCGTGATATTTATATTGTGAAATTTCACATAATTATCTTCCACACAAGCAATGATGGCATGATCAAACCTACGGTTTGTAATTAAAATGAGTTTCAACAACCAATATTATATTATATTATAATAAATGCATGGCGAATTATTATAAGTACGACTTTGTAAATATTAGCCATGATAAACATACTAAGACTAAACATTGAGTTTAGTCTAAGATCACCATCACAAAGAGTGATATAGCTATAATTGCAGGCATTCCAATGTTCCACCTAAACATTCAGATAAAATATTAAACATTAAAAAGAGAGCAAAAGAAGTACAACAAACCAATAAAATAATATAGTCGTTTGAAGGCTCTATTTTCATGTTTTGGTTTCAGATGCGTTTAAGACTTTGTATCTCATAGAGAATGTTGTTGATTGTCCGATTCTTCACTTTCGCAATTTTATCTTTGTTCCTTGCATATCCATCTGTTTCCACTTGCAAGTGTTGGAGTAACGTGGATAATAACTTGCGCAGGAATTTGATGGGTTATGGAAATTAATTAAGATAATTAAAGAAGAGGAAGAGTTGGAGGATAATTAATAGATAGTATTAAAACAGTAATTACTGAGATATTAGACAACAGAAAGATGAAAAAAAAAATAACGGTTGAATTTTTCATAATATTGCATATATAATAATAAATAAATAAATTATTAAGTATAGGGTAATTTGGTCATTCAACTTTTGAAGGACATTTTAATAAAATAACTTAACCTAAAATTCTTCATACTTATAATATAGTATGATGTATAAGGGTGTGGAAACACGGTTGCAAAAAATTAGTTATGCGGGTATAAACTCAAAATATGGCTGCATGAGTGCAATATATCGTGGTGGGCTATATATTTTTTAAAAGTTCCCAAAAAAAGATAGTGCCATGAAGAGAAGTACTAACATATATAGGAGTTTGCAGCATGGACCCTAGATACTCGTCTTTAAAACATTTATGACAACCGCTGGGCATAGAAATCTCCCTCTGTTCAGTTTAAGTGGACATTTTTTTTTTTTTTTATCAATTTTAAAAAGAATGACTCATTATCAAAATTTGGAAATAATTTACCTTAAACTTACAATTCTATCCTTAATGAGAAGCTTTTATAACCACACAAATTCTCTGGACCCCTTTTTGACTTGTTTAGGATCACAAATTCTAAAAGTTTTTATTTTTTCTTTAGCTTCGTGTTTAGTCAAACATGTTCACGTAAATTGGAACGGAGTGAGTATATAATAGTCGAATCACAATTAGACTAGTAGGAACTTTATCTCATTATTCAAAAGAGTAAGTACATTTAATTTGCTAGAACTTGTCATTTGTCATAGAAGTCAAAAGAACAATTAATTCGGGATACATATTTCTACTCGTATAAATAACAATGAAGACAATTATGTAGACTTTCAAGTGAACAGGTAAAAAAAAACTGTAAAATTGAGCTCTAATGCACCCTCATTATTCAATTTACATATATATAATCCAGCTCGTGTAGACTTAACTTTGTCAATGTTAGATCTTCTAAACTGCAAACAAGGTGGTGAAAGTGGAGAATCCATCTTTCACCGTCTTGATATCCAAGCTCTAATTAGCTGAATCCGAGTTTTAAAAATTTAACATGCTTCCTTTCATATAGGACCTCTGCTAAGCTTATAAACTCTCTGCGCCATATAATAATTATGATCTTGAAAACCCCTATTTTGAGTTTTAAATGTATGTAAGTAACTAGATCTTTAACATTTTTTTCCAACATGTTTGTAAGGTCCACAGTCTGAAAATTATGAAATTAAGAAGAGTGCAGATCTTAGTTCACAAAGTTTGTATAACTCTAATAAAAGCAATAATACCAAATAATAGATTTTAGTTCAGAAAGTTAAACACAGATATACTCACATTTAATTTCTGAATGCAGATCCCTAGACCTTACTACAAGGAGGAAAATGTAGTTGCGGACTGATCTTTATTGGCACACATGGCTATCGAACTTAAAACTTTTGATAGATTTTATTTGTGATGGAAACATTTTGCTCAAGACTATATAGGACAAAATATGCTACTAAAACAAGTCCCTAGACCCTAGCAATGTGTAATATTTAATATGTTTCTCTACTAGTGTGTACGTGTGAAACACAACATATAGGGTAAACTAAACAACTGAGATGCAGCATGTTTTGCAGATAGATTCAGTAAGAAATATAGAGAGCAATGAGGATAGAGAAAAGTTGAAAGGCATTACCATGGTCTTGTAGAATCGTTCTTATACATTAAAGTACCAGCTTCAAGATCACCCCAATAATTATGAGGGGGAAAAGCCAATGAATAAGATTGTTGATTATGGTCATCACCAAAGACCTGGCTAGAGGGGCAGAAACAAAGATGTAGCCAAGGACCACTTGCCAACTTTTTCTCTTCCAATAAGAATAACCATACTATATATATTTATTACTGTTAATGTGCAAGAGTCGGCAAGTCATCCTTGGCTGCAACTCTTACTTCCTGTACCAACATGCAAGGCCATTTGGTGATATTGTTTTCATGTGATCTCCTTCAACTGAGCAGCTCTATCATTGTGAGATGCCGATCTAGGGCGTATTCTATAGGTTTAACCGTAATTCTTTATTTTTGGCTAGAACTATGTATTAAAGAAGCAACTCTATCGTATCTTCAACGAGAAAGCTGGTGATAACTGTTTGAAGAGTACCACAGTTTTTGCCAATGGCGGAGTCAGAAATTCTAATGAAATGAAAGGATCCAATTGTACCCTTTTCATTTTATGTAGCTCCACCACTGTTTCTTGGTGATGGTTGTGAGTATATATATATATACACACGCTTCAAACCTCACTGTTAAGTCTCTTTTTTTTCTCTTTTTTTTATGTAAAAAATAGATGCCCAGTGATGAAGACAGCTCGAGGAACTGTCCACAAATTAATGGACCAGAGATTAATTTATGTGAAGGGATAAGGTTCTTTTATCACCATCACCGCTTACCCTTCATGTTCTGTCACCCCCTAAAATTTAGAGCAAGCTACGTACATTTTTCAAATAAATAGTAGTAGTAACAAATCGACAAGTAAGAAACCAGATGAAAGTTTAATTAATTTTCATTTGTGAAATAACGTATATATTCCACTTTTTGAACTTTAGAGCTGCAAATAGAAGTTGTATTTCCTTTTTTTATGGTTCCAATTTGGAGTGTCTCATTCATGTAACTATATTACACCCTTTTTATTTTTCTCCTAGCTATCTGCTAAACTCATGATAATAGTATATGACACATTAAGATGGATTTTGCAGAATCTGCGCATCTTCATGAAATATTGGTGGCAGGCTAATAGAAACTAATGTCCTTTAGCTTTTGCTATAATTTCAAAATTTTAGGTCAAAAATCATGCCGAAGCCATTCACTTAGTCACGTGCATGCAGCTTTGCGCATATCCCTACAGTCCCTCGAAAAGGCAAAGAAAGAAAGATTATGAGAAAATGACGTAAAAAGAAGAAAAGATATGAGAAAAGGACGTTGAAAAGAAGAAAGATATATAAGAAAAGGACGTCAAAAAGAGAGGCATCTCTTCTCCCCAAAAATTAGGAAATACAGGGTTCTGATAATTAGAGAAAAGAAAGCATGATATTTAATCCCAACCACTAACTTTATATTTCACAAATAGGATAATTACTCGCGTCCAGTCTGTCGTATGATACATATGATTCCCTATGTAAAGAGCAAAATATACTATATCTTATAATCAAAATGTATGCATTTTATCAATAAAGATTGTGGTGGAGTGGTACCTATTCATCCTCGGCGAGAAGTCTTGAATTCGAGTTTTAGTTATAAAATCGTCTTAATTTGTTAGGGAGTGTTTTACTCCGACGTGGACTTCCAATCTGGATTAATGGAACCCCAATGTGAATAACGGACAAAACTAATTTCAAAAAAATGTATGCATTTGAATTTACCAAACTCGGTTTGGGGGAGAAGAGAGAAGGTGTTGCAACGGGTAGCAAGGAGAGAGAGGGAGGGATATTGGAATTTCAAATAGTGGTACCATTGGCGGATCCACAGTCATATAGTTGCAGGTTTGACAAATATCAAAATTTCCGAATGGAACCTTATATCATGTGATAAGTGGAATATAGGAGGACGAACTGAGATAATTCGGGAAATATATTATACTTATCCTTTATACAAGTTGTTTAATGGTGGGACGATTCATCGTCTTGACAAAATGTTTAACTTCCTTCTATACATATTTCATTTGCCTCCCGGAATTAAAAGTGGATCATCGTACAAAGACTTATTTCTCTCATTTCTACTAGTTGTACTTCTTGTTGAAGAGTGAATTCATAATTGGAGTAAGAGTAGTAACCAACTAGGTTTTCATCGTCTCGTTCCTTTTTATGTGTGTGCACGTGTGTGAAATAAACTAAAAAAATTCAGATATATATGTCAGAACTCACAATATCTAAAATCTGGATCTAAAGGACCATGTATATTCAAACACATTAGATAGCGTGTAAATTATAAGATGAGAATTTACTTGTTCTTCGTGAAGAGGAAATTAAAATTTGAAACAAATCGCTACCGGAATCACTGGTCGGTGGTGATTGTCATAGTATGTCAGAGTAACTGCCTAATTTCACAGTCTAAATCCAAAGTGGGATTGAGGGAGAAAAAGCGTAGAAACAGTGGCGTAGCCATGCTATGCCAAGTGTTAGCCCCTAATGTTGAGACGTGATGGATGTCGGGCAGAACTAATGTCAAGGGCTTGTACATTGCCCCTTAGCATGGGTTCGTGTGGGTTTTGACA
Organism: Nicotiana tomentosiformis; assembly: GCF_000390325.3. Lineage (NCBI taxonomy): Eukaryota > Viridiplantae > Streptophyta > Magnoliopsida > Solanales > Solanaceae > Nicotiana > Nicotiana tomentosiformis. The sequence goes on from NC_090812.1 coordinate 140,233,122, forward strand.
AGCAATGTGCGGAGATGGGAGTGTGCCTAAGTTAGTGCATGGACTTGGGCAGGTCAGCTAGATAAGGTGCCTTAAGTGATGGCAAGGCAGCCTTAGTTGTGGGTGACGGCTATGGCAAATAAAGGCAGGCACATGGCACTTGGCTAAGGCATGCGTGCGGATCAGTGGGACGACAAAGGCTGTGACGAGACATTGTCATGAGCTATATGTGTGAGGCATGGTCCAAAGACAAGGCAAGGAAAGCTAAAGATAAAGTGTGGGCGAAGCTGTGGAACAAGTGTGCAAGACATGTGACTGTGAAGAAGTGTGTTGTGCATGTGCTATGGAAGTTTAGCCATGTGCAGTGCACATGTGGCAGTTGGCTAAAATATTGAAGATGGTCTCATTTCGTGGGAAGTGATCCAGAACGTGGCTAAGTGTTGTATGCTTGTTTTTAGGCTTGCCATGTGCCAAGCACACTATTGTAATTGCCCCTTGTAATCTGTCATTGGCATCCATAGACGGATCCAGGATTTGATGGCTACGGATGCCACTATATTTAATGTAAATCTACCCCTATCCAAGGAAATTGAATTAGAGCATACATTTGGTCGGTTAGCTCTTTCTTGAATTAATTCAGTTCGGGTCTATTTTAAACTATATTTTCGTTCGACAAGATTTTTGCAGCATAACTAAATATACGATAACCAAACTAAAGATGTTTGGTCCTTTATTTGAAATCAAGGGAAAAATAACATTAGATGATTAAAAAAAATTATATAATTAAAATCATATTCAAATAAAAATTTTGAGGTCTAGAAAAAGAAAACGGAAGCAAATATATATTTTAAAAGTATAATAAAAATGGGGTCGTACAAAGAGCGGAAAGACAAAGATGAAGAAAATAAAAATAAAATTAGAAAAAAGAGAAGAACTGAAAAAAATGAAAAAAGGAAAGTAGCGGCAAGAGGGAAAACAAGGTTAAATGGACATTAGTGGGTCGATCTTGGGTGTCGTGCTTGACAAAAATGAGTCCCTGACCATGGTACCTCCGTTCATTTAGTTACTTCGGGTGCCAGATCTTAGATATATAATATTTTCCTCAAGATAGTAATGTATACTTGAAATTTTTACCCGAGTTTGGGGGTGGCGTACCATGCCCTCTGCCTTAGATAGATCCGCCCCGATTTTTCAAGACACAGAAAAATCAAAGTCTGAAGCAGGCATGTTGGCAAGATTCTTGGCAGAATATGATTTTATTTGGGAGCACAAGCCGGGAAGACACTACCAAGTTGCTGACGCATCGAGTCGAAAAGAGGTATTTGCTGCTGTTTATTCCATTACTCGACTTGAATTTGATTTTTTTGATAAAATCAAGTCGTGTGCTGCTAATGATCCATTGTACATCAAGACAATGAAACATGTGAGGGAAGGGACTATAAGGCGGTACTGGATAGAGGACGATCTCCTCTATTTCAAAGGGCGAGAATCGTAGTTCCACTTGGTGATGGGTTGCGTCGTAAACTGTTGAAAGAGACACATGATACTCTATGGGCTGGTTATCCAGGAATTGAAAGGATGATGGCCTTGTTGTCCCGATACTACTTTTGGCCCAAGATGGAGCATGATGTGGAAGCTTATGTAAAGAGTTGCCTTATGTGTCAGCTTGATAAAACTAAGCAGAAGAAGGAGGCGGGTTTGCTACAACCTCTGCCTATTCCATAAGAACCATGGCAATCTATTTCGATGGACTTTATCAGCGGGTTCCCTAAGGTCAATGGTTTGTCGTCAATCATGGTTGTGGTTGATAGGTTTTCTAAATATGTTTTTTTATTGTTGCCCCAACAAAATGTCCTTCCAAGGTTATGGTGAATTGTTCTTCAAGAATATGATTAAATACTTCGGAATGCCAAAGGATGTTATTAGTGACAGGGATGCTCGATTTACATGCCGGTTCTGGACTTATTTGTTCAACTTAATCGGTACAAACTTTAAGTTTTCAACGGCGAATCATCCCCAAGCTGATGGCCAAACCGAGAGAATTAACCATTTATTGTAAGAATACTTGAGGCACTTTGTAACTGCTAGTCAACGTAACTGGACAGATTTGCTAGATTGAGCACAATTCTCCTATAACTTACACAAATCTTCAGCAACGGAGATGAGTTTGTTTGATATTGTTTTGAGGAAGCAGCCTGCACAACCAACGGCGATTGCACAACAAAAGACTGGGAGTAAATGTTCAGCTGCCTACTGCTATGGTTTGGATAGACAAGCTATGATCAGAGAAGCAACATATAGCTTGGCAAAGGCTTAGAAAAGAATGAAGAAATATGCTGATAGAAACAGGCGGCCCTTGGAGTTCAAAGTGGGTGATAAAGTGTTGTTGAAGCTTACTCCGCAGATTTGGAAAAAGATTGACAACCGAGTTAGACATAAAGCCTTAGTTTCAAGGTATGATGGTCCTTTTGAAGTTGGTGAAAAAGTTGGTGAAGTTGCTTACCAACTGAAGCTGCCTGAAAGAATGAAGATACATTCGACTTTCCATGTGAGTTTTCTAAAGCCTTATGTTGAAGATCCGGGCAGACATAAAACAAAAAGAGCTCCTCCTGAGATGCGCACTCAGCTTGAGGAAGAAATTGAGAAGATTCTTCACCACCAGGTTCTTGGGATGCATAAGAAGAATAGGCGGACATAATTTCTGATACAATGGAAGGGAAAGCCCGAGGCAGATGCGACTTGGTAAAAGGGTGCTTCATTGTGGCAATATGAATAGCAAATAGAGGACTGCTTGAAGTCAGTCTCAATGAGGACGTCGAGTTCAACTAGTAGGGGTGGTTTGTTAGCCTATAATATTGAGACGCGATGGATGTCGAGCAGAACCAATGTCAAGGGCTTGTACATTGCCCCTTGGCATGAGTTCGTGTGGGTTTTGATAAGCAATGTGCGGAGCTAGGAGTGTGCCTAAGTTAGTGCATGGACTTGGGCAGGTCAGCTAGACAAGGTGCCTTGAGTGATGGCAAGGCAGCCTTAGTGCTGGGCGACGGCTATGGCAAATGAAGGCAGGTGCATGGCACTTGGCTAAGGCATACGTGCGGATCAGTGGAACGGCAAAGGCTATGACGAGACATTATCATGAGCTATATGTGCGAGGCATGGTCCAAAAACAAGGCAAGGAAAGCTAAAGATAAAGTGTGGGCGAAGCTGTGAAACAAGTGTACAAGACATGTGACTGTAAAGAAGTATGTTGTGCATGTGCTGTGGAAGTTTATCCATGTGCAGTGCACATGTGGCAGTTGGCTAAAATGTTGGAGATGGTCTCATTTCGTGGGAAGTGATCCAGAACGTAGCTAAGTATTGTATGCTTGTTTTTAGGCTTGGCATGTGCCAAGCACACTATTGTAACTGCCCCTTGTAATCTGTCATTGCCACCCAGAGGCGGATCCAGGATTTTATGACTACGGATGCCACTATATTTAATGCAAATCTATCACTATCTACGGAAATTGAATTATAGCATACATTTGGTCGGTTAGCTCTTTCTTGAATTAATTCGGTTCTGGTCTATTTTAAATTATATTTTCGTTCGACAAGATTTTTGCTACATAACTAAATATACGATAACCAAACTGAAGATGTTTGGTCCTTTATTTGAAATCAAGGGAAAACTAACATTAGATGATAAAAAATTATATAATTAAAATCATATTCAAATAAGAATTTTGAGGTCTAGAAAAAGAAAATGGAAGCAAATATATATTTTAAAAGTATAATAAAAATGAGGTTGTACAAAGAGCCGAAATACAAAGATGAAGAAAATAAAAATAAAATTAGAAAAAACAGAAGAACTGGAAAAAATGGAAAAAGGAAAGTAGCGGCAAGAGGGAAAACAAAGTTGGACATTAGTGGGTCGATCTTGGGTGTCGTGCTTGACAAAATGAGTCCCTGACCATGGTACCTCCGTTCATTTAGTTACTTCGGGTGCCAAGCCTTAGATATATAATATTTTCCTCAAGATAGTAATGTATACTTGAAATTTTTGCCCGAGCTTGCGGGTGGCGTACCACCCCCTCTGCCTTAGATAGATCCGCCCCTATTGGCATCTTTTGTTGGCTAAGGCAAGTAAGCATATGTAAGCCTTCCAATAGAGAGTCCTTTGAATATTCTGCGAGAATAATAAAATATTGGGTGTTTACCTGTAATTGTGTATGTTGCTTACGTTTTACATGTCTGAAATAATTCTAAGTCCTAAACTGTGAGGGAAAAAGTAAGGTTGTGTGGTTTGAGTGTCAGGTTGCTGCCGTGAAGTACCATTTGCGAAAAATTGGCTCTGTAACAACTAGTATCAGATCTTTGCTCGTGATTTGGGACCATGGCTAGTGGATCCACTTCAGACTTGCGTGATCGTGTGCAAAAGTTGGAGGCACTAATTGGTGTGACTGATGATCCTTTGGATTTGGATGATCTAACTACTGAGATCTGTCATCTAAAGGATGGGTTGAATCAGTTTTGTGAAACTATTCAACAAACATGTGAGGCCACGAATGTTCGAGTTGAAGATCTGAAAATGGAGAATGAAACTCTTAACCTGGAAATTATTGTTCTTCGAAGTGCTTTGGATACCCCTGGCCAAGGTAGTGAAGAATGTTCTAAGGTAAAGATCCCAGAACTGAAGGCGTTTGGTGGAGTGCATAGTGCTAAAGAATTGGAGAACTTTCTGTGGGATATGGAGCAATATTTCATTGCTGCCAAGATTCCAAACGGGGAGAAAGTAACTATAACAAGCATGTACCTAACGGGAGATGCTAAATTATGGTGGAGAACTCACATGGCCGATGGTGAAAGTGTGGGCAGACCCAAGATCGATACGTGGGAGAAAATCCGGAAAGAAATAAAGGACCATTTCTTACCTAGCAACACTTCTTGGCTTGCTAGGGATCGCTTGAAATGTATGCGGCAAATCGGAATAGTTTGTGACTATATTAAGGAATTCACTTCCTTAATACTGGACATCCAGAACATGTCGGAGGATGACAAATTGCATAATTTTATTTTTGGTATGCAAGCATGGGCGCAGAATGAACTCAGGAGGCAGAACTTTATGGATCTCCCGAGTGCGATTACTGCCATGGATTCATTGGTGGATTACCACGATACCCGAAGTCTTTCTGAAGTTCCTTCTTCTTCAAAACCTAAGAAAAGGGCGGAGAAGAAAATGGAGGAAGGAAGTTCGAAAATAAATCATGAAAAAGGGCAAGGATGTTGTTGACGGATCTGCTAGAAACAAAGGCAATGCTAACAAAAAGTGCGATGGTTGCTGGACGTGCGGCGGACCTCACATCGCAAAAAATTGCCGAAATCGGGAACGGGTTAATGCTTTGCTTGCTACAGAAAATAATCGGGAAGGAGAAAGTAAAGAAGTTGTTGCCTTGGTAAATCCTTTGCAATTGTTGAATGTCATCTCGTTGCTTAATGCTACAAGCGACGAGATCAACCCTCATTCTTTATTGATATACATTGACATGAAAATTGGAGAGAAGGGTGTGATAGCAATGGTGGATACTGGAGCTACTCACACCTTTGTCTCAGCAAATTTGGTGCATAAGTATGGATTGAATGTGAGAGAAAGTGTCCCTCTTACATGAAGACTGTGAATGCTAAAGCCCAAGCGATTGTGGTTATGGCTTATGATGTTCCTATGTCTGTTGGGAACTGGAAGGGAAAAGTTAACTTGATGGTGATTCCACTAGAGGACTTTGAGGTGATCCTTGGAATCGACTTTATGCGGAAATATTGCTTAGTTCCAATGCCTCACTTGGATGGAGTGATGATTATGCATGAAATGGCTCCTGGTTTTGTAAAAGTTGTTCATTCTTATGGGAATAAAGAAACTCAATGGAAGGCTTCATTAGTTTCTGCCATGATGGTCGAAAAAGGTCTGAAATGGGAGATGAGACTTTCCTTGTTGCGATGGTTAAGGTGAAGCCTGATGTGAAGGTTGAAGTGTCGGACAGTGTCGCTCCAATATTGAGTGACTTTATTGATGTGATGTCAACAGAATTACCTAATAACTTACCACCACTGAGGGCTATTGATCATAAGATAGAGTTGTCGTCGGGTTCAATACCTCTTGCTCAACCTCCTTATCGGATGGCACCAAAAGAGTTGGCTGAATTACGGAAACAATTGAATAAGTTCCTCGACTCGGGACTGATTTAGCCATCAAAAGCTTTGTTTGATGTACCTATTTTATTTCAAAAGAAACAGGACGGGACGCTTCAGATGTATGTTGATTATCGACTGTTGAACAAAGTGACTCTAAAGAATAAATATCCAGTTCTGTTGGTGCAAGACTTGATGAACAGATTGAGCAAGGCTTGCTGGTTCACGAAGCTTGACTTAAGGTCTGGTTATTGGCAAGTACGGATAGCTGAAGGTGATGAGTCTAAAACTACATGTGTTACGAGGTATGGCTCATATGAATTCCTTGTTATGCCGTTCGAGTTGACAAATGCCCCTGCTACTTTTTGCAACCTGATGAATGATGTACTGTATGAATACTTGGATGACTTTGTTGTTGTCTATTTAGACGACATTGTCATCTATAGTCGGACCTTGGATGAACATATCTCACACTTAATTAAGGTGTTGTCTCGTTTGAGGGAGTACCAGCTTTATGTGAAAATGGAAATGTGTGAGTTTGCTAGACAGGAGATCAAATTTCTTGGGCACTTGGTGAGGCAGAATCAAGTGCGGATGGACCCAAAAAAGGTGCAGGTCATTTTGGAGTGGCATGCGCTTAATTCTGTGAAAAAGTTGAGATCTTTCCTTGGGTTAGCAAATTATTATCGAAAATTCATTGCTGGTTATTCAACGAAAGCTGCTCCTTTGACTGATTTGTTGAAGAAAAATGCTAGGTGGGCGTAGACTGAAAAATGCAGTGGTGTATTTGACATGCTAATAGAAGTTATTGTCGCATAACCTATCTTGTGGCATCCAGATTTTGAACTGCCCTTTGAAGTTCATATTGATACTTCTTACAAGGCTGTTTGAGGTGTGTTGGTACAAGAAGGCCACCCAGTGGTGTTTGAACGCATAAAATTGAATGAAGTGGAGCAAAGGTATTCAGCTCATGAGAAAGAAATGGTTGTTGTGATCCATTGCTTGCAGATTTGGCGGGTGTACTTGCTGGGAACTAAATTCGTCGTGAGGACGGATAATGTGGCAAATACATTTTTCAAGACACAGAAAAAGCTAAGTATGAAGCAGGCACGTTGGCAGGAATTCTTGGCAGAATATGATTTTATTTGGGAGCACAAGCCGGGAAGACACTACCAAGTTGCTGACGCATCGAGTTGAAAAGATCTATTTGCTGTTTTTTATTCCATTACTCAACTTGAATCTGATTTTCTTGATAAAATCAAGTCGTGTGCTGTTAATGATCCATTGTACATCAAGACAATAAAACATGTGAGGGAAGGGACGGTAAGGCGGTACTGGATCGAGGAAGATCTCCTCTATTTCAACGGAGGAGAATCGTAGTTCCACTTGGTGATGGATTGCGTCATGAACTGTTGAAAGAGACACATGATACTCTATGGGCTGGTTATCCAGGAATTGAAAGGATGATGGCCCTGTTGTCCCGATACTACTTTTGGCCTAAGATGGAGCATGATGTGGAAGCTTATGTGAAGAGTTGCCTTGTGTGTCAGCTTGATAAAACTAAGCGGAAGAAGGAGGCGGGTTTGCTACAACCTCTGCCTATTCCATAAGAACCATGGCAATCTATTTCGATGGACTTTATCAGCGGGTTCCCTAAGGTCATTGGTTTGTCGTCAATCATGGTTGTGGTTGACAGGTTTTCTAAATATGTTATTTTTATTGCTGCCCCAACATATTGTCCTTCCAAGGTTGTGCTTAATTGTTCTTCAAGAATGTGGTTAAATACTTCGGAATGCCAAAGGATATTATTAGTGACAAGGATGCTCGATTTACAAGCCGGTTCTAGATTTATTTGTTCAACTTGATCGGTACGAACTTTAAGTTTTCAACGGCGAATCATCCCCAAGCTGATGGCCAAACCGAGAGAATTAACCATTTATTGTAAGAATACTTGAGGAACTTTGTGACTGCTAGTCAACGTAACTGGACAGATTTGCTAGATTGTGCATAATTCTCCTATAACTTGTACAAATCTTCAGCAACGGAGATGAGTTTGTTTGAGATTGTTTTGGGAAAGCAGCCTGCACAACCAATGGCAATTGCACAACAAAAAACTGAGAGTAAATGTCCAACTGCCTATTGCTATGGTTTGGATAGACAAGCTATGATCAGAGAAGCAATAGACAGCTTGGCAAAGGCTCAGAAAAGAATGAAGAAATATGCTGACAGAAACAGGCGGCCCTTGGAGTTCAAAGTGGGTGATAAAGTGTTGTTGAAGCTTACTCCGCAGATTTGGAAAAAGATTGACAACCGAGTTAGACATAAAGCCTTGGTTTCAAGGTATGATGGTCCTTTTGAAGTTGCTGAAAGAGTTAGTGAAGTTGCTTACCAACTGAAGATGCCTGAAAGAATGAAGATACATCCGACTTTCCATGTGAGTTTTCTAAAGCCTTATGTTGAAGATCCTAAAGATCCGGGCAGACATAAAACAAAAAGAGCTCCTCCTGAGATGCGCACTTAACTTGAGGAAAAAATTGAGAAGATTCTTGACCACCGGGTTCTTGGGATGCATAAGAAGAATAGGCGAACAGAATTTCTGATACAATGGAAGGGAAAGCCCGAGGTAGATGCGACTTGGAAAAAGGGTGCTTCATTGTGGCAATATGAACAACAAATAGAGGACTACTTGAAGTCAGTCTCGATGAGGACGTCGAGTTCAACTAGTAGGGGTTTTTTATTAGCCCATAATGTTGAGACGTGACGGATATCGGGCAGAACCAATGTCAAAAGCTTGTACATTGCCCCTTGGCATGGGTTCGTGTGGGTTTTGACAAGCAATGTGCGGATTTGGGAGTATGCCTAAGTTAGTGCATGGACTTGGGCAGGTCAGCTAGACAAGGTGCCTTGAGTGATGGGAAGGCATCCTTGGTTGTGTGCCACGGCTATGGCAAATGAAGGTGTGCGCATGGCATTTGGCTAAGGCATGCGTGCGGATCAGTGGGACGGCAAAGGCTGTGATGAGACATTGTCATGAGTTATTTGTGCGAGGCATGGTCCAAAGATAAGGCAAGGCAAGTTAAAGACAAAGTGTGGGTGAAGCTGTGAAACAAGTGTGCAAAACATGTGACTGTGAAGAAGTGTGTTGTGCATGTGCTGTGGAAGTTTAGCCATGTGTAGTGCATATGTGGCAATTGGCTAAAATGTTGAAGATGGTCTCATTTCGTGGGAAGTGATCCAGAATGTGGCTAAGTGTTGTATACTTATTTTTAGGTTTGGCATGTGCCAGGCACACTGTTGTAACTGCCCTTTTGTAACTGTCCCTTGTAATCTGCCATTGGCAGCCCCTTTATATATGTGAAATTTTGTTGGCTAAGGCAAGTAAGCATATGTGAGTCTTCCAACAGAGAGTCCTTTGTATATTCTGCGAGAATAATAAAAGGTTGGGTGTTTACCCGTAATTATGTATGTTGCTTACGTTTTACAAGTTTGAAATAATTCTAAGTCCTAAACTGTGAGGAAAAAAGTAAGGCTGAGTGACTTGAGTGTCAGGCTGCTACTGTGCAGTGCCATTTGCGAAAAATTGGCCCTGTAACACCAAGGGTGGTCAAGCGCACACCCTTCGCCGAAAAATTATAAGGCATATGTAAGTTAAATACTACTTTATATGGTTATATATTATATCTTGAATACCCTTAACACAGTTGAGTGAGGCAGTCCAGCGGTTCAGGGTGTTCAAAGTGACATGTGGTTCAGGGGTTCAAAGTTTTGCTCATTTTGTTTGCCAAAACTAAAGGGAGACCACCATGTGTGGTTTATTTGATTCTTTTTCAATTTAAATAATTTTCTAATAAGATAACTCTTAAAACTTAAAAAAATTGTGTAAAAATAAACAAGTAATCTTAAAAGTTATTTTTTAACTAAAAGTTATTTCTTAAATATATTTTATAATTTGAAAGTCAAGTTTAATAAAATTCTTCAACAAGAGCTCTCTACAAACTACAAATTCTCTTGACTCTCTCTTTCCTTTGATTGTATGCTTATTTTTATTAGTAAAATTTATGTTGTCCTTTGGTTATTTTAATTTTGATTTATAAACTATAGTTCTATTAAAAGTTACCTAATTATTTAGCTAAATGTTCCTTAGTTTGTTTTAAAAATTTTGGTGCACCATTCATCGACAAAAAATTATTAACTTGTATAAAATTTGAATACCCTTGGCGGAATTCCTGGTTACGCCACTGTATAGAAAAATAGTGCAGAAAGTCTATTTTATTGTATACTTATATAGGGAATATTAGTATTAAATGATAACCTAATGGGTCGAAAATATTCGGGTTAAATAATAACCCACTAGATGTTAAAGTACCGTGGGTGGACCCAAATTTCGTACAAAATCAATTGTGATACCAGACACTCCGCAATACTACCTCCTCCTCAGCCTTACAAATTCATACGACTTCACATTATTAACTACTTAACGAGTAAAGGTGTATTGTGCAGTGCACTCAGTCTCAGACATGCAGAATTTAGATGGGACAAACCTTGGCAATCGAAGTGGTAAAAAACCCTATCCGAAGCAAAGATAAACTCATAAAGAAATGTATTATTTTTGACAGCAGGAGGATGACATGACTGGTGAGATTTGGTTGATAACAGAAAATAGTAGTAGTAGTATGATCTTGGGAATATCAACTTTGCAAAAGGAGGTGGGTAAATCTCAAGGAGCAATGCAGCAGCTAACACAGTGCTGGTCTTTAGCAGAAGGATGGTGTTGGCTCATCCTTCAACGTACTTATTTTTAAAATAGTAAGTTTATTTAGTAAGTTTCCTTTTTTTCATTCATTTCAAACGAGATTCGAGGCGTGAATTCTTTATCCTGTGTGCCAGGTACTGTTTTCGACTTCTTATTGGCTTTTAGAAATTTAAAAGCTAAAGTGCAAAGAACATAGGATTTGTGAGAATTGCCCTACCAACTCAATGATGATCCATTAATAAACTTGACTTTCTGAGATTAAAACATAGTATCACAAGTTATACGGAATTAAAATTCTATGTACAAACTCTTTCTGGAAGAAGTTATTATATCCCGCACCGTCCTTGAAACATAATGCAATTTAGCTCGGTTTAGATAAATACTACTCTGTCTCTTTCAAATTAGATGACACATTTTACTTATTAATTAGTTTCAAAAAGAATGACACATTCTTACAATTGAAAATAATTCAACTTTAAACTTTCATTTTACCCTTAATGAGAAGTTTTTATAACCATACAAATGTCATGGCCCCACAAAACTTTTACCGCTTAACCTTTTAAGACCACAAGTTTCAAAAGTCTTCTTTTTTTTTTCTTAAACTTTGTACCGAGTCAAACCACCTCATCTAAATTGAAACGGATGGAGTACTTATTATTAATCAACTTCGCTTTGCTTTCAATTGAGCAGATTATCAAGGAAAAATGACGTTGTATGGCCGCTCTTAAAATAATAGCCGAAAAATATATATTTTTGTATGTATATATATATATACATTATGTATGTTATATACAAAAATTATACAGATTTTATATATTTTTTCGGCTATCGAATATAAATAGTTTCTGGTGCGGACTAAAAGTGATAATACCCTTATCAAGTAAAAATAGCACGGGCTAGCCAGTTTTCGGACTGGTCATTCAAAAATAGCCAGTGTTTGCAAAGTCATTAAAAAATAGCCACTATTTTGCTGCAACACGGAAAGTTTCAGCATAATATACTAGAGATCGGTGCACCTGTGTATGAACTTCCAGCATATTATGCTGGACCGGTATATTATACTGGAACTCCAGTATATTATACTGAAAGTCCAGTATACTTATGCTGAAACTCCAGTATAATATGCTGGAGTTCTAGTATACTTATGCTGGAATTCCAATATATTATGCTGGAGTATTTTTCGGATTTTGAACAGTGTTTTCGTTCAAATTTATCTTTACATGAAAAGTGGCTAAATTTCGATTACTTTTGATCTGGTTATTTTTGAATTTCTCCCGATTATCAATGGTATAATTACAGGCCCAAATGATAAACCTCTTTACCAACACGGTGAGGTAGTCCACATATTCCGTCACCATCACAACGCATTTTGTATCCTCCTACTGATATATTAGTTTGAGGCTAAGTGGCAATGTAAAGAAAGTTTTCTATAATCAATTACTAAGAAGTATATTTGGTTTGCAGCTCTTCCAACTCATGATTGGGGTTTCAATTTTTCACGACGCCAAGCGTCAGGATGGCCTTTGTCTCGCCTAATATTTACAACCCCTTTTGGAGAGAGGGAAAGGGGCGTCTTCGTTTTTTCTTAAAGAAAATAACCAATAAATCCGCCAGGAGTCAGCTGGTCGCCCGCAGGTTCCAGGCTCCGGGTATATAAACCCGCCCCTCTACCATGCTCCCACTTGAATACTCGGCTTTCAGTGGTAGAGATCAAACTCGTGATGTGTCTTTACCACTGAAGCAAAGCCCTTTGGCTACCATTATACCGTTCTAAGATTGATATGGGCATAAAACTATGCAACAACATCAACCTTTCAGATGTTTGAGAGAAAGCTATAATATCAAGGCTCGTGCTTTCTTTGATAACAAAGCATCTCAAGTCTTTATTACAATGGGGCAAACAGTAAACTAGGGGCAGGCAACTGAAACTCAATACATACAAGATGATATCTAACCAAAAAATAAGAGGAATGGCCATAACATTATTGAACGTCACTCTCTCTACACTGCCAATACAAGGGAACGTTGCTTGACAAATAAACAAAAAATTACAGGGTTATGCATAGCAATAAAGATACAAGCCCATTACTGCAATCAGAGCACCTCAGAATATGAATTTATCTTGCAGAAGATCTAATGATTACGAATCTGTAGGGGCTTCAAACCTTGTAGGAGTATCGATTCCCATCATGCAGCAAAGGCCGGATATCAAAATTATAAGCAAAACAATTGCCTGGAACATAACGTGAAGCAGTAATGTGAGCAAAACCCAATCAAAAGCAATAAACACCAAACGCAGCGGCAAGGAAGAGAAATAAAGAACATGATCTTGACATCATCGCAACAAGAAAAAAGCACTAAAAGAGCTTTGGACTGTGGCCAAAGGTGTATCAACTTACCACAAATATGCCTTCCAAAAATGAGGATTTAATTTGGCAAACTCCATCACAGCCATTAAGTGATTTATTTCCATGAGTACCTTCAGCTAGAAATCTTTCTACCTCCCTATGAGAGGGGAACTGAATTGATCTAAATGGATCTGATACATACAGTGCAGTGTATTTTGCTCCCAGATTCTCCACGTAACTGAGTAGTTCAGATAAAACTTCTCCTGCAAGTTTATCGAGTTTAAGGACTAATACAACCAAGAAAATATAAACCATATTTTTCATTAATATCATACCTTCGGAGGTTTGTTCTTCAGCCCCTCCCAGAGTACGGTGACCTTGGTCGCAGAGAACAATCAAATTTGGCTGCCCTTTGGATTGTTTAGAGATCCTTGATAGCAGATAGTTCTGTGAACATAAGACAGATGAAAATATTATTACATCCATAAAACAAGAAAACATAGTTCTATGAACATAAGACAGATGAAAATATTATTACATCCTTAAAACAAGAAAACAGAATATACATATATATAACAGAATATACACACACACACACACACACGAACTGTAGTAGCTGTGGTGAACATAGCCACTGCAGAGAACTCCGAAAAATGTCACTTCTTTTCTTTTTTGGGTGCCTCATTATCAATAGAATAGAGATTCCTCCATTATTAACCTGAACTGAAAGGACATCGGTAAGCTTCTCAAAACTTTCACCCTCCACAGAGCATGACTCCGAGAAAGCAATGTTGCTGGCCTCAAGACCATGCACACATGTGTTTGTAAATTCTGAAATCAAAGAGCTTTCCACCGATTCTCTCTCCTCTGATGCATCAATGTAGGGGAAGGCCAAAGAAAAGTTGGACTTTGCAACAGAGACCTGTTCACGACAAAATTTTGACCAGAACTAAGTTAATCAAATTGAACTTGTTCAATAAATCGAGAACCAAGCATAATATTTTTGAATCATGGAAATAATTTCAGAAGTTGGGAGACTTCTAATTACCTTCAGCAAGTCCACAAGCTCGGAATTGGCATTTTTGGGTCTAGCAATATCCACAGATTGCAACTAAACAACAAAAAGACATTTAGACTCATAGGCAAGATAGAAACTTTCAGAAAGTAAAATAAAAGCATGCAAAGGCCTTGTGTTAACAAGGTCCCATAAGGAAACTGCAGCGCAGCAGTACTTTCCATTAATACGAGCTTAAAGTTCATTTCACCGGCCCAACTAGAATACCCCTCCAATGCCTAAATGAATCAACTGGAATAGTATGTATCAACTCAAATACTCGAGGTTAGTTTCACAGCCACCAACCACAAAGGGTTTTACTCGTTACTCAGGATACAAATATGTGCCAAACACCGGTTCCGCGACTTGATATTTGTGTGGAGCATACTAGATTCTGCAGGTAGGTGTTTCAGAATTTTGCCATCTTGTTTGCTCCAAACATATGAAATTAAGACCCAAATGGCTTAAATAAAGGTTTTTTCGTAATTTAATTACAGGGAAGTACCATAAAATATTGTTACTCTTCCCCTAATACTAAGAGATTCCTACCTGTTTCCCAACAAAAACAAATGCAAGATCCAGATGCTGTCCAGCTTCTTTTCCTGAGCACTAAGGAAGATCATAGACCATTAGTTTCCTTCAGAGAATGAATCCAGAGAAAAATATTAGGAAGGCAAGAAATCTATAGAGCTTAGGAACACAAAGTACCAGCAAGTCCGACCAACCACCCTCAGCCATAACAGACTTGGCTAAATCCTTCAGTGAAAGGGTTCTGTAATTGACAGCTTCACTTGAGGCAACTCTGTAACATAAGAAATATAAAATTGATCCCGTGTCAACAATCACCATAAATGTGTGGCATATGCAGTTCAGATAAGTTTCTATTTGGTGTGGATCCCCTTTCAAAAACACATGTACCTTCCCACGTTAAACATGGAATACAAAAGAAGCGGCATAAATAGGATATTAACCTGTTGTCACAAATCACTCATTAACTAGGCTGTAGGCACACCAGTACATCACATATTAGTTTTTCAAGGACCTAAATGACGTTTCTAGATGGTTCACGTGGCTGTGGACTTCTGTTTCAACTATAACTCAGCTACGAACTCTGCTGAATTTCTGAGACTACATGAAGTGGTATTGAGAGCATGCGGATTTTAGAGAGCAGCTCTTGTAAGTCCTAAATGTAACTATTTTGTGTAGGTCCTTTACTCTTTAGTCTACCATCTTTATCAAATGAAAAAAGATCCTAAACATGGCTATAGCTTACACAACCTAGCCTAAATTGTTTTGATAAGTAAACCCAGCCAAAATTAGGAAGTCATTCTGGCCTAAAAATAAAGTTAATCGTCTTCTATTTAACTACTAACTACAAAATCTCCTTGAGTAAACAAAACATACCATTTTGCTTGTATTCAGTTGTTAAAGACACAAAATCACTTCATCCGCAGGTTTAGGAATGAGATATCTAGCAAGATCTTTTTTTTTTTTTTTGGGGGGGGGGGGGGGGGGTTGAGTGAGAGTTCTAGCATGATTTGTGCTTATGATGGTGAGAAATGATTCTTAATCTTGAAGCTCACAAGTAGTTGCTTCTAGGTCATGTACGATCTTTTGGAATGAGGAGGGGAGGAACTGCTGGGTCTGCTGGAAACAATAACAGCACGAAAGGAGCTACTAAAATTTATGAAGTTGAGGCTATAACATTAGAACTTTGGCAGGAGTAATTGAGGCATTAGAAAAACGATGGGATGACTTCACTAGTTAGTAATGATAGAGCTTTTAGAAGCTTGAATGGTAGCCAGAATTTATGATTGTCACTAAGATTTAATATAAGATGCTTGAGGTTTAAATTTTGGAGATTTTTGTCCATATTAGAACCTTTAACTTTCTAGCGGCAAGTGATTCTGAGACTTCTCTTACTCCTTAAGTCTTTGTCAAAGAAATACGAAGAGCATATTCAAGACTTACAAGAAATAATGTGCTGTGGCATCAGGTGTTTCCCAAACAAAACATCTAATGTAAGAATAAGCTAAAGAAATTGTCCCAGACTGAAGATCTGATGTCATTTAAATTTATTGGCCTTCCTAAGTGAAGGCTGCCTATGAAGAAAATTGATCTCATTAATGGAGTCAAACACTCAAGGTATTGCTAAGGTTACATTCAAGTAACATGAATCATCAGATGTACAAGGAAATTATTAGGATATCCAGATTAGGATTACACGGGATCGAAGGAGTCACTTGGCGATAAGTTTCCGACAAGTAGATAAGCCATGGACACATGAAAAAAGAAAGAAGGCAGCGGAATATTATGAGAGAATAAAGCTTTAAGCCTCACTAAGGGAAAATATTAGTAGGACAATTTTGTACAAACGGACAGTTCAACAAGGGAAAACCTACATTTTCTATCTAATATTATCTTCAGTTCTTCACACCAAGCACTTTACAAGCCTTACGCGGTCAAAGAGTGAGGACAAATAACCTAATTTAAAGCTACAGGCATATTAGCAAGCAGAAAATCTCCATGAGAGGGTCAAACAGAGTAGCTAAATGCTGGAGCAGTGAGGTAGCACGAGCGCAGCTAGAATTTTCAAGTGTACATACATTAAATTTGCAGATCTTACTACTTGTTCATGCCTAAGCAATAATTGACAATATTCATGCCGACAGGAAGCAATATTTTACAATCATCAAAGCCAAAACACAAAACACTCGTAAGAATTGCCCCATAACAGCAACAATAAAGACGAGTTCTAAATTTCTTTCTCTTTCTCAACGAAGTTTTGTTGGTTGACTTAATTTGAAGAACAAAATATGGAAGACACCTCGGAACTTTTGGCTTCCTCTCTCAAGCTTCAAGGCAATTAAGAAACTATCATCACCAGTATGAATAGTAAAAAAGAACGAGAAAAAGACCCCATGAAGAAAGTAAAAGCTAATGTAATAATCATTTTCTATAAGATTAAAAAGAAAGATACATTTTGTTAGTAAGAATCCAGGAGAGTCTAGAAGGAGTTTGTTATTTACTTAGTAGCCACTGACATTAAGCTTTTCTTCCTTTTTTTTTGGTTAAGTAGTTGACATTTGAGTTATAGTTTGTTTTATCACTCAGCCAGCAAGGAAACAATGAGTTTCCAAAAAAAGATTGTGTACAACATTGTTCACAATCACAGATCATAGTCATTATACCTACAACTTTACAAACATTTAAAGAAACAAAAAAGGAATAGTTTATGGAGGTTGTTTTTTTTAACTAAGCATGCTTTCCAGACTAGTTAGCATAACAGGGAAAAAGGTAAAGGCGTAAGAGTAACTGCAGTCCTAAAAAAAGACGGACAAAACTGTAAAATGGAAGAAGGGGTTCAAAAATTGCTTTAGGTCATAGGTCCAAATCCCAGGTGTGACAATTTTGAATTCCCTTAGTATAAACTTTTGGCTCCGCCACTACTAACAACTGTATATTAAGATCCACTTTAATCAACTAAACTACTTGATTCAGTAACCGCTAAACCAATAACCAGCTTTGAATTCCAAATGATTAAACAAGCTGTAACAAAAAGGGACAATCAATAGAAATTCACAAACTACAATAAGAACGGAAATTCATACCCATGTTGATGAGGTGACCAAAGAAACGAAGGAACTGTAGATGCGAAAGTATGTCCGATGTGGACTTGAACTACAACCACTAAAGCAACCAACAATGCCACCGCAACAGTCTTCATCTTTCTCCTGAATATCAAAATCACCTAAGTAAATCCTCACAAATCGCCAGACCATAAATGAAAAGATTCAATATGAAAATACAACCAACTCTGTAAACTCAATGGACAGCAATTATTTGACAAATCTAGATGTTTGACCCGCAAAAGCACTGTGGGTAGAACAATAATTCATTATTTTTCTGCTTTTAAAACATCATCTGAATTAGAAACTAAGCAGTGCTCATACATATTGAGGAATTAAAGACAGATCGAAGAAGAGAGTGGATTTTTCTCTTACCTTCCGAAGGGTTACTGATGATGCTGTGATGCAGGTTGAATGGAAGACTCTGGAGCACGTTGGTGTTCAACGAAATAAATCTACGGCAATTAACGCTCTTACCTGGGTAAATAATACAGATCTCCCCTTCAGTTTGTCAAATTACACTTCCGGATCCTTTAATTTGTGATATTATTCCCCTGGTCCTTTTCTTTTTCTTTTCTTTTTTTTCTTTTTGATAAATTTTAAAAATCTCCCTTAAAGTTTGTCTTTGTTACACTAGCATTTATTGATTTTTTTAAAAAGCAAAAACATTAGGCAGTGTGCTTTATTGGCTAATTTTATTCATAATAAAAATAATAGTTTATACAAGTACTGAATAATAAGAATTGGCAAAAATAAAAAATGTTATAATCATCCTACAATTTATAGCACATTCTCAGGTGATATTACAATATAACCTCTAAAATATTTTACTTAAAATTTAGGCTAATGTCACTGAGCTTTTCTCTGAGTGTACTTAAAGTTATGGGGCGATCCACTCACCAAATTGAAGATCTACGAGTCTAGTTTCTAGCTCATTAAATCATTTGTCGATATGACGCCAGAGTAGAGAGATAGTCACATTTTCGTGAGACTGCACAAGCAGCTCCCTCTGAGACCCACAAAGCCAGTGGAGGCATATCTTGTTATATAAAGTCGTGGCTTTCGTTTCTAAGTCTCATTTCGACCAAACCAGACCTCCAGCACCTCTAAGCTCTCTCTAAGCATATCTTAAAGGTTCATACACAAATCCAAGGCCAAACCACCTAAGTTCTTCATTAAAAGTGTTGTAGAGGTGGTGGAGACCACTTGTATGATGTTGTTGATGAGTTGTGAGTTCTTTCAAGTTTAAGGATAATTGTTCTTAGAGTTTTTCTTGATGTATAAAGGTTAGACCCTCTTCTTCTATATTGGTTGATCATATCTAAGCCCTAGCTAGATTGTTTGGTTGAGATGTTGCAAGGTAGCACTCGAAAGTTGTTTATGATATTTTTGAGATGTGTCGGGCTGTCTAATGTTGTTTTTATGATGGATATAAGGCTGGAAATTACATGAATGCGGGTTTTTTGTGTTGTATATTTTGGATAATTTAATCATGTTAGTTGTTATAAGTTATAAGTCGAAGAGTAGATGATGAAAGCAAATTGTTGAGTATATTGTATAATATGTTGACATTGTTCTTGGTATGTATAGTTGTTGAAGATGGTGCTGAGTTATAGTTATGAATATATAAAGGTATTACAAGGTATAACCCGTCTTCCTTTGTATGTATATACACATATTGATATTATAGTTATACTTAGTCGTTTTAAGATGGAAGTAATGGGTGAGTGGTATGTTTGAGTCATTTGTTGTGTTGTGTGGATTTGTTGAGCTGGCTTAGTTATTTAAAGTGGCTGAAAATTATTGGAGTAACTTGATTACATTGTTGTTGTCTTAAGATGAAAGTAATGGGTGAATGGTATACTTGAGTCGTTTGTTGTGTTGTGTGGATTTGTTGAGCTGGTTTAGTTGTTTAAAGTGGCTGAAAATTATTAGAGTAACTTAATTAAATTGTTGTTGTTGTTGTTGTTGTTGTTGTTATCATTGATATGTGCTTTGAAAGAAAGAAAGAAAGAAAATATTGGAGAAGTGTGTTTGATAATTATAGCCGAGTTTGCCGCTCATTATATCGTTGTTTGGGTTATAAAACTTGTTATAAGAGTTGTTGACTGTGTTGTTGTGTCACCTTGCCTATGGTAGGCTTGAGGGAATGATAAGAACAGGGGAAATGCTTTCCGTTTCGTTGTAGGATAGATTATCTTTTCGTTATGTGATTAAGAGAATTGTTCGTATGATTGACTATAGTATCATTCTTGTTATTGTATAGGTCGTGAAGAGAATACGAGTTAAGCTCTTGACACAGTGGGTTAAGACCATGTATGTTAAGGCTAAATCTTTTCTTCTCTTGGCATGTTTTAAGATAAAACGAAATATAAACGAACGATATTCCAAAATAACTCCACTCTTAGTAAGCATGGACACCCAAGTCATTCACTTCCTCATGATGTTGTTCAAGTACATTATGTATTGGATTCTAAGTCTTGTTGACACTTATGGTGATGATTGATAAGTGGGATTTTGACTACTTATTAGCATTGTTTAGCTCTCGTTTTAGTCCAAAAGTAATTGTATTCCCGAAAACTGATGAAATATGCTTAATTGCAGGAGTATTGGAAAATGAGCCACTAAGATGAAATCCAACTAAAAAAAGGAGTGATCTGAACTCAAGGACAAAAATCAGGCACAGAAGCTCAAGTGTGAACTGCATATTTTCATCTGCGGTCGCAGAATGTGAAGGAAATTTACTAGAGCCAAAGTGCAAAGTGCGGACGGCACAATTATTGTGCGGCCGCAGAAGCTATGCAAGAGCTAAAGTTCAGAGAGTCTCATTTCAAGCTCAAAAAGAAATGCGGACCGCACAATAATTGTGCGGCCGTAGAAATAAGCTACGCTGCCGTATTCAGAAATGTGCGGTCCGCAGAAAAGCCTTGTACGGCCGCACCAAGAATTATGCGGACCCACGAATATGAGAGATGCAGCCGCAATCCAAAATTGTGCGGCCGCAGAGTCAACTCCTATCAAGAATGAAGATAAGTGCGGACCGCACATGGAATTGTGCAACCGCAGAACCTCCGAAAGGGCACTTTTGTCCGAAAATTTCAGCTTTGTATAAATAGACTAGTTTCACGAAATTAGGCCAAGTTGGAAATATTGAAAGTCATGTAGCCATTTTTACTTGCCTCTTTAGGAAACTTTAGCTTACTTTGATGATTTAACATTGGATTTTTATCTTTTAATCATGCAATATGAGTTTTATCATCTTTTCTTATTTATTTTTTTCTATACCCATTACGAGTAGCTAGATTTCTACCTAAGGTTGTGACCCAACCCTAGTGTGTAAACCTAATGGGTGTTTGATTTATGGCTTGTTTATGGTTTGGAGTTTATTATTTAGCCTTGTTCTTGCTTTTGATTGTAAAATTAATGGTTGCAAATATTAGTTCATGCCGACTTGGTCTCTTCTTGAGAAAGAGAGACTTAATATAGGAAAACTTGGCTAATGAGAATTTGGGATAAAATCAAGAGATTGATAGTCCCAATCAAAGGGTTGAACCTAGAGATAGTAAAACCCGACTTGGGCATTTTATCAACTATTCTGTTCAATACCCATTTGGACTTGAGAAAGCCAAATTGGGCAAAATCACTCTCTTGCCGAGAGGTATTGAGTGAGTACTTGAGTGTTGATAGCTATAATACACCCCGACCAACGAAACAAGCTTTACAGTTTACAACCCATTAGGCAAACACCTAGGTGAAAGGCATAGCCCTAGGCCTTTTACACTATTTGAAAGCAACAACAAAAACAATTTCTTAGTTTTAATTATTTATCTTGCAATCTTAGTTTAAACTAGATCTAGAATCAACCAAATCTTGTGGAAGTGTAATTTAAAATAGTTCAAGCTCATTCACCACAATATATACTTCTAAATCCCATTCATATAGCTCCATGTGGAATTCGCCCCCGACTCTCTGTTGGGTATTACTATTGCATCGACCGTTTCATAACCTCAAATAGAGGTGTAACTTGTACGAGATCAATTTTTGGCGCCGTTGCCGGGGAGCATAAAAATAGATTTAGCTATATATTTGGTTTTGTGTGTGAATTGTCTTATTTTCCTTCCGTGTTACTAATCTTTCTGGTGAAACAATTGTAGGTAAAACAATGGCTCTCAACAATAATGATCCTCTCGGAAACATGCCTTTGGGAGATGTGGATGTGGAAGATGACTAAGTTGAAGAGGTTCCTCTTGAACCTCAAGCAAATAGATGAGACCGGCCACCTCAAGACAACGTTCTTGTTCCACCCCACCTACACCAAGAGCGGCTCCACACCGGGTGTTGCCGAATGAAGGGTATGCAAGTGCCATAGTCCCGCCCCGTATTAGGACGAGCAACTTTCAAATCACAAATGTTATGCTCACATTGCTAGAGCAACGAGGATTCTTCACCGGGGTTCCGAATCAAAATGCGTGCAAACACTTGAAAGGGTTTGTGGACACTTGCTGGGGGAGTAAACAGACAAACGTCTCTGAGGATGCTTTAAGGTTGAGGCTATTTCCTTTCTCTCTACGGGGATGCCACGACCCAAAATCCAACTAGTCGTGATGGCACCTAACCTAACCCGCTAGGTAAGCCAATTACCAACTATCCAATTCCAATGAAATTAATAAGGCAATTAATTTTAAAAAAAATCTAAAACCAATACATTTCCCCAAGAATTGGTAGTACAAATCATGAGCTTCTAAGAATAGAGTATACAAAGCTGGTATGAAGTAATACATCATCTGTTTGAAAAGTACATAAACAGAGTTTTTATGAATCTAAGGCTACCATGAACAAGAGGCAGCAACAACCGGAACGCAAGTACATCTTCAGATCTAGCTCCCAACGAATACAACAACACCAGCAGCCAACATCTGCACGCAAGATGCAGAAGTATAGTATAAGTACAACCGACCCCATGTACTCAATAAGTAACAAATCTAACCTTATGTTGAAAGTAGTTACGAGCTTGTACCAAGGTCGGGTCCCAACTTCAATAACCAATAATAGTTCATAACAACATAAAATAAGTAATACCAGAAGTAACTCAACAATCAAATGCTCAACAAAAATATGATTTCTGAAAATAGTTCTGCCTTCTACGTACATCAATGAAAACCCAAATCGTTTACCGGAGTTGCCAAAAATATGAATAAATTTAAAAATAATAATTTTCCCAAAATCCTTTCAATAATAAATAAGATATTTTATTTTCTTTCCAGATAACCAGTGTAAAACAAATGCATCACTATGCCCATCTGTCAACGTGTGTGAGAAATCATGAATGATGTGATACCGTACAGCATGAGGAAAATACATCTCTATGCATGTATGTCATGTGTGCATGTCAATGCAATATATCTCATAGATGAACTTGTGTACTCACACTCTCAGAGTACTCAATCTCACTTTCTCACACATTCGTCTCATCATGCCCAATCATTCGGTACTGTATATGGCCAATCCGGCCCAAGGAAGATCCATCCCGGAATATACACATCAACTGGTCATCAGTTACTTAGTACCGAGTAGGGCCAATCCAGCCTATGGAGAAGATCCATTTCCAGGTATATAATACTTCGGACAAGACCCATGTCCAAGGAAGATCCATCCCTCAATAATATCAACTGCGCTCACTGGGTGTGTGTGCAGACTTCGGAGGGACTCCTTCAGCCCAAGCACTATAATCGGACAACTCACGTGTTGCAAGAACAACTCACGTGCTATATAAATCCTATAAGGCCTGCTGCAGGCGGGCAACCCCGATCCACATAATAATAATAATAATAATAATAATAATAATAATAATAATAATAATAATAATAATAATAATAATAACAACAACAACAATAACAATAACAACAATAACAACAACAACAACAACAACAACAACAACAACAACAACAACAACAACAACAACAATAATAACAACAATAATAAGAACAACAATAATAACAATAACAATAATAACAATAATAATAATAATAATAATAATAATAATAACAACAATAATAATAATAATAATAATAATAATAATAATAATAATAATAATAATAATAATAATAATAATAATAATAATAATAATAATAATATATATATATATATATATATATATATATATATATATATATATATATATATATATATATATATATATATATATATATATATATAAAGCCAATATGGCCTACTGCAGCATGCTGCCCGATCCCAAAAATATTCTCACAGTCAGGCCCTCGGCCTCCCTCAGTCATCAATCTCTCCAGTCTCTCTCATGGGCTCACAATGTCATGAAAATAGCCCGACAATGATGATATGACGTATCAATAAATAACAACAGAGACTGAGATATGATATACAATGAAATGAATATGACTGAGTATAAATTTTCAATTTAAAACAAATAATTCACAGCAATATGACCTCTGTGGATCCCAATAATACTAGCACATAGCCTCAACATGATTTTTAATATGATTCTCAGCTAAGTTTCTTCAACATATAAAACTGCATAGAAAATGCCACGATTATTTGACTACAAAATTCCACGGAAACAATTACGTCATAATTTCTATGGTGCACGCCCACACGCCCATCACCTTGTATGTGCGTCACCTCCAAACAATTCACATAATACGTAAATTCAGGGTTCATACCCTCAGCTCCAATATTAGAAGAGTTACTTACCTCGAACAAGCCGAATCCAATGTCGAGCAAGCTAAACAATGCTCCAAAAAATCCATTATGCGCGTATCAACTTCTGAACGGCTCTAATCTAGCCACAATAAATTTGATTCAATCCACACAATTTATAGGAATTAATTCCATATCAAAATACTAATATTTTCCCACAAAATCCGAAATTACACTCCAAAAATCGTCGTGGAGCCCACGTCTCAGAATCCGACAAAACTCACAAAATTCGATAACTTATCCAATTACAAGTTCAACCATATTAATTTCACTCAATTCCGACTCCAAATCGATATTCAAAACTCAAAAATTCATTTTATGAAATTATAGGAATTTCCTTCGATTTCTCTTGAAGATTCGATAATCTTACACTAAAAATGAAGATTAATTCATGAAATATAATCACAAAGAAGTCAAGAACATTTACCCCAAGTTGTGTGAAAAAATTCATCTCCAAACCGAGCTCCAAAATCTGAAAATGGGTGAAAATATCGAACCCACGAACTTAAAGGGTTCTGCCTAGGCTTTTCGCACCTGCGCACCCGCTTCTGCGGAAAAATGTTGCACCTGCGCTGCCCGACTTCCTCACCATTTTCCGCTTCTGCGAATCCCTGCCCGCATCTGCGCAATCGCAAGTGCGGAAATCCCATCGCACCTGTGACCTATGCTGACACCCTCCAACTATGCACATGCGCTCGAGCTGCCGCACCTGCGGCCAAGACCCTCGCAGGTGCGATCACACCAGAAGGGCTACAACTTCAGCAACCTCACAACTCCAATTTTTGATCCGTTAATCATCTCGAACTCGCCCGAGGACCTCAACCAAATACACCAACAAATCCTAAAATATACCACGGACCTTATCGAGGCCTCAAATCACATCAAACAACATCAAAATGACGAATCATACCCCAATTCAAAATCTATGAACTTTGAACTTTCAAATTATATATCTTGTGCCGAAACACATCAAATCAATCTGAAATGACTTCAAATTTTGCACACAAGTCATAAATGACATAATGAAGCTATACCCATTTCCAGAATCGGATTCCGACCCCGATATCAAAAAGTCAACCCCCCGATCACACTTCCCAAAAATTTAACTTTCGCCATTTCAAGTCTAATTCTACTACGGACCTCCAAAGAAAATTTTGGATATGCTCATAAGTCCAAAATTACCATACGGAACTATTGAAATTATCAGAATTCAAATTCGAGGTCGATTACACATAAATTAACATCCGGTCGACTTTTCCAACTTAAGCTTTCCATTATGAGACTAAGTGTCTCAATTCATTCTGAAATCTCTCCGGACCCAAACTAACTAATCTGATAGGTCATAATACAGCTATAAAGCACAAATAGAGCAGTAAACGGGGGGAACAGGATTATAATACTCAAAACAATCGGCCCAGTCGTTAAAGGGGAAAAGCATTGGATTGGTTAGAAAGGTTGCCAAACCATTCCATCCATACATGGGATGAATTGGCGGAGAAATTTATTTCCAAGTTCTTTTCTCTCGGGCATATAGCTACTTTTAGAGATGAGATTCTAGCATTCAAACAAGAACCCAATAAGCTGCTGCATAAAATATGGAAGAGGTACCGAACTATGGTGAAAGAGTGCCCAAACAATGACATAACGGAGGCTATGATTCAACAAACTTTCTACAGGGGGATCAATACTACAAATCAATGCGTGGTCAACCAATTTGCCGGTGGAAATTTCATGACAACGCCATATGCGGAAGCTTGTGAGATCTTACATGAAATAGAGGATACTTCATTGGCATGGCAAAGTAGAGCAAATATTTCTCAAGGTGATCCAAATGTGATTCCCCTACATAAAGAATTGCATGATCATGAGCAAGCAATTGCCGAGTTGACTACCACAATGAATCAATTAGCCAAGGCTCAACTTCAACAAGTGCAATGTCCTAAGCATGTCAACGCAATGGATGGAGTTAATATGATGGTAAACAAGAGAAGGCAAAAGGGTCCTCAAGTGCAAAACCGTACGGAACATTATGTGCAAGAAGATAGTGGGTTTGATCAAGATGAATCTTACAATGAATAAGAGGAGGAAGTACAATATGTGAACAACTTACAAGGGCAAAGAAACAACTCTCAAATCCCTAATCAACAACAATGGTGACCTCATAGTAATCAAGTGAATTAGAATTCTAGCAACCAAGGTAATTAGAATGGTGGTAACAACCAAGGGAATTGGAACAATCAAAACAATCAAGGAAATTGGAATGGTCAAAATAACCAAGGCAATTGGAGTGTAAATAGTCAAGGATATTGGGGAGGCAACAACCAAGGGGTATGGAACAATAACCAAGAAAATTGGGGGTCGGGCTTTCAAAGCCCCCCGATGTATCAACAACCGAGCAACCCGCCTCCTTATCCTTCCCATGGTCCAAGCTCTTCCAACAATGAGATGGGACGAATTGAGAACATGTTCAAACAAATGACGGAGAAGAATGCCGACTCCGATGCTCAACTAGCCTCTCACAACACTTTAATATGCAATTTGGAAGTTCAACTAAACAAATCTCGCAAGCTTTAAACACTCGTCCTAAGGGGGCACTACCAAGTGACACGGGACATTCCATGGCTGTTACTACAAGGAGTGGAAAAGGTGAGGATGCACCCACCTCAAGTCAAAGGAAAATTGTGGATGATGAGCAAGTGGTGCAAGAAGATGA
Source organism: Nicotiana tomentosiformis (assembly GCF_000390325.3). Classification (NCBI taxonomy): domain Eukaryota; kingdom Viridiplantae; phylum Streptophyta; class Magnoliopsida; order Solanales; family Solanaceae; genus Nicotiana; species Nicotiana tomentosiformis. The sequence continues at coordinate 140,260,495 of NC_090812.1, forward strand.
GATCCCAAACAATGTGGTGCAAGCAAATGATGAAGTAAGAATTGATATTGATGACAATGTGGAGGAGACTCAAGAGGAAGTGAACTCGTCTATGGAGCACATTGTTGACATACCGAAACCGGTAGTGCAAAAGGCTAAGGCACTAATGCCAAGGCCTCCTCCTCCATATCCTTAAAGGCTTGCCAAGAAAAATGGCGAGAATCAATTCAAAAACGTTCATTGACATGATGAATAGTCTATCTATTAATGTACCATTGGTTGAGGCTTTGGAGCAAATGCCCGGTTATGCAAAGTTCATGAAGGATTTGGTGACAAAAGAGCGGTCGATGAATTGTGAAACTATAAAGATGATGCATCAAGTGAGTGGAATTGTGCATTCAATGGCTCATAAATTGAAAGATCCTGGCGCTTTCACAATCCTTTGTACCAATTGGAAATGCCGACTTTGCTAAAGCTTTTTGTGATCTTGGGGAAAGTATCAATTTGATGCCCTATTCGGTTTTCAAGACTTTGGGAATTGGGCAACCAAGACCCATATCTCTGAGATTACAAATGGCGAATCGTACCATGAAGAGACTGTTGGGTATAATTGATGATGTGTTGGTTCGTGTTGATAAATTCATTCTCCCGACGAATTTTACTATTCTTGACTGTGAAGTGGAATATGAGGTGCCGATTATTCTTGGTAGACCTTTCTTTGCTATGGGAAAGGCTCTTGTTGATATGGAAGCCGGTAAACTTACTTTTCGGGTGGATGATGAAAAGGCGGTGTTCCATGTGTGCAAATCTATGAGGCAACCGAATAACAATGAAGTATGTTCATTTGTGGACTTGGTGACCGATGTTATTATTGATGATACAAGTGCCAAGTGCCACGATTAATGTGGGTGACATGTTGGTGGCCGTTTTGCTAAATTTTGATGATGAGGAAATGGATGGCTTCATGGAATGTGTAAATTCTTTACAAGGGATGGGGTCATACGATTATGCACCTCGGAAACATTCCTTGGATCTCGAAAATAGGAAAACTCCTCCTACAAAGCCTTCAATTGAAGGGCCTCCTCTCTTGGAGTTGAAGCCATTGCCTCCACATCTCAGGTATGAATTGTTTGGCCCTTGTTCTACTTTTCTAGTTATTCTTTCCTCTTGTTTGACTAACGTGCAGGTTGAATCTATATTGGTGGTGCTCAACAAGAGGAAAAAAGCTATTGGGTGGACTTTGGCGGATATTTGGGGAATAAGCCCTGCATTTTGCATGCACAAGATTAATTTGGAGGAAGATGCTAAACTCTCCATTGAACATCAAAGGAGACTCAATGAAGCAATACAAGATGTGATAAAAAAGGAGATCATAAAGTGGTTGGATGTCGGGGTTGTCTACCCCATTCCTGACAGTTTGTGGACTTCTCCGGTGCAATGCATTCCGAAGAAGGGGGCATAACTATGGTCACCAGTGATAAGAACAAGTTGATTCCAACAAGAACAGTGACCGGGTGAAAAGTGTGTATGGACTATCGCAAGCTAAACAAAGTCACAAGGAAAGACCATTTTCCATTACTCTTTTCTTGACCAAATGCTTGATAGGTTGGTCGGCCGGGCATTCTATTGCTTTCTAGATGAATATTCAGGCTACAATCAAATCTTTATTGCCCCGGAAGATCAAGAGAAAACAACCTTCACTTGTCTCTATGGCACTTCCGCTTTCAAGCGGATGCCATTTGGCTTATGCAACGCACCGACAACTTTCCAACGGTGTATGATGGTGATCTTTACGGATATGGTAGAGGATTACCTTGAAGTATTCATGGATGACTTTTCGGTAGTCGGGGATTCCTTTGATGATTGCTTGGTAAATTTGAATAAGGTCTTGGCAAGATGTGAAGAGACGAACTTGGTATTAAATTAGGGAAAATATCATTTTATGGTCGAGGAGGGTATTGTCCTTGGCCACAAGATTTCAAAGAAGTGGATTGAGATCGACAAGGCGAAATAGAGGTGATTTCTAAACTTTCACCTCCAACATCCGTAAAGGATGTGAGAAGTTTCTTGGGTCACGCAGGGTTCTACCGGCGTTTTATAAAGGATGTTTCCAAGGTGGTGAACCCCTTCTGCAACCTTTTGGAGAAAGATGCTAAATTTCATTTCAATGATGATTGCATGAGAGCATTTGAATTGATCAAGTTCAAGTTGATAACTACTCTAATTATCACCACCCCGAATTGGAGCATTCCTTTTTGAGCTCATATGTGATGCTAGTGATGTGGCGGTTGGAGCAGTTTTGGGGCAACGTATCAACAAGATCTTTTATTTGGTCTACTATGTTAGTAAGACAATGAATGATGACCAAGTCAATTACACTATGACCGAAAAAGAGCTCCTTGCCATTGTGTTTGTTATTGAGAAGTTCCGCCCGTACTTGATGGGTGCATAAGTGATTGCGCACATAGATCATGCGGCACTTCGTTACCTTATGAGCAAGAAAGATTCCAAAGCCCGGTTGATGAGATGGATGCTTTTGTTGCAAGAGTTTGACATAGACCTCCAAGACCGAAAAGGAAGTGAAAACCAAGTGGCAAACCACTTGTCTCATTTGGAGGAGGAGGGGAGGCCGCATGATGGCCTTGAAATCAATGACTCCTTCCCCGATGAGAAATTCTTAGCCATTTCAATTAAATATGTGTCATGGTTCGCGGATCTAGCAAATTTTCTTGTGAGTGGAATTATCCCGGATGAGTTCTCTTCAAACCAAATGAAGAAGCTCAAACGGGATTGTCAAGACTATTATTGGGATGAATAGTACCTTTTCCGAATTTGTACGGATGAAGTGATTAGAAGATGTGTACCGGAGGAGGAACAATGTGAAATTCTTGGGGCTTGTCATTCTTCGCCATATGGTGGTCACCATGGTGGAGCAAAAACGGTGGAAAAAGTATTAAGTTGCGGTTTCTATTGGCCCACTCTTTACAAGGATGCAAGTGATCTCGTCAAGCGTTGTGATGAATGTCAAAGGGCTGGTGGAATCTCAAAGAAAAATGAAATGCCCCTCACCACCATTTTGGAGATTGAAAATTTTGATTTGTAGGGTATTGACTTCATGGGTCCCTTTGTGAGTTCTTGTGGAAACACCTACATCTTGGTAGCTATTGATTATGTGTCAAAATGGGTTAATGTCATTGCTCTACTCAACAATGAAGCAAGAAGTGTTTTGGCATTTTTGAAGAAGAACATTTTCACAAGGTTTGGTACTCCGCGGGCTATCATAAGCGATGGGGGTCGCATTTTTGTAACAAAGCTTTTGACACCTTGCTTAGCAAGTATGGCGTCACTCATAAGGTTACGACTCCCTATCACCCTCAAGAAAGTGGTCAAGTGGAAGTCTCCAACCGGGAGATAAAGAGTATTTTATCCAAAACAGTAAATGCTAATCGAACGGATTGGTCAAAGAAGCTTGATGATGCCCTATGGGCTTATCGGACTGCATTCAAAACTCCTATCAGGATGTCTCCATACCGGTTGATGTTTGGCAAAGCTTGTCATCTTCCGGTGGAACTTGAGCATAAGGCCATGCGGGCTTTAAAGAAATTAAATCTTGATTGGGATGCAACTGCCACCTTGCAGGTTGCACATTTGAATGAATTAGATGAATTTCGGTACCATGCATATGGAAGTTCGTCCTTGTACAAAGAAAGAATGAAGTACCTTTATAACAAATACATTCGAAACAGGTAATTCAAGGTGGGAGATCTTGTTTTGTTGTTCAACTCACGATTGAAGATGTTTCCCGGAAAATTGAATTCCAAATGGATTGGTCCCTTTGAAATTATGTGTGTGACACCTTTTGGTGCATTGGACTTGAAGAACAAAAATAATAAAGTGTTTAGAGTCAATGGTTACCATGTGAAGCACTATCTGGGAAATGTTGGTGATGGCCACGTCGTGGCAGTGATTCATTTCAAGTGATGATAGTAATCTGCGTCGTGCCACGACATTAAATCAGGCGCTTCTTGGGAGGCAACCCGTGTTTCTTTTTGTTGTTTTTTTTCTTCTTCTTTAGATAGATCTTCTTTTGTGCTAACTTGTTTTGAAGTGTGTTACAAGAATGATTATGCTTTACAGGGGCTGTGCTCAGAAAAAATGGTTAAGTGTGAAAAAAGTGCGGACCGCACAATTTTGAATGCCACCGCGGAAAGGGATCTGCGGCCGCACAATTCTTATGCGAACCGCACAACTGGAGATTAAAAAATTGCAAACTCTCTAAAGTTTGCCTATCAGAGAAATGGCCAAAGTGCAACCGCACAAGAAAATATGTGGTCCGCACCAAAATATGCGGACCGCAGATCAACAAAGGGTAAATGTGTAACAGGTAAATGAGTGCGGACCGCACATGAAATTATGCGGCCGTACTCATTTCTTGAACTCTTGCCCTAACCGGTCAAGTATAAGTAGTAGCCTTCTCACTACTGTTGAGACTTTACGAACTCTGAACAATTAACACAAAGGCAAACATACTGCACTCAACCGATTCACGCATCTAACATTGATTTCATCATCTTTGATTCTTTCTTAGCATCACTACATTACTGGTATGCTCAATTCATCTTTAAATTTTTCAATTTTCTTAATTTTGTTCATAATTAGTTTAGTTATTTTTAGGCCTAATGTTAAATTCATCATCATGTGAGTTTAATTTATGTGGGTAACTTCCTATTTGCTATTTGGGGGATGGGTAAACTGTGTATCATGTCTATATTGCTACTACCATGTCTAAATTGTGCGTGAATTAGAAACCCTAAGTTTACTGCCGATTGCTTTTGGATTGTGCGGCCGCAGAAAGAATTATGCGGTCCGCATATCAGTAGGCTAGGGCATTTTGGTGTAGAATAATTGTGCGGATCGCATATGAAATTGTGCGGTCCGTAGAAATTCAACCGCGGCCGCAGAAAAGTATGTGCGGCCGCAGATCAAGCAATGCTTTGTCTTCAGAGAGTTGTCATTTTTGAAGTTTCAATGTGCGGTCGCACCCAAAAATTATGCGGTCGCACTTAAAATTGTGCGGACCACAGAATCATCACTGCGGCTGCACTTTCAAGTTGTGCGGTCCGCACAACCTCATCTGCAGCCGCACTCAAAAATGTGCGGTCCGCACTTCCCCAACCTACAACATGTTTTGTTCTGAAATTTTTTTGCTTACCTTGTGAGTTCTTGTGGAAACACCTACATCTTGGTAGCTATTGATTATGTGTAAAAATGGGTTAATGTTGTTGCTCTACTCAACAATGAAGCAAGAAGTGTTTTGGCATTTTTGAAGAAGGACATTTTCACAAGGTTTGGTACTCTGTGGGCTATAATAAGCGATGGGGGTCGCATTTTTGTAATAAAGCTTTTGACACCTTGCTTAGCAAGTATGGTGTCACTCATAAGGTTACGACTCCCTATCACCCTCAAGAAAGTGGTCAAGTAGAAGTCTCCAATCGGGAGATAAAGAGTATTTTGTCCAAAACAGTAAATGCTAATTGAACGGATTGGTCAAAGAAGTTTGATGATGCACTATGGGCTTATTGGACTGCTTTCAAAACTCCTATCGGGATGTCTCCATACCGATTGGTGTTTGAAAAAGCTTGTCATCTTCCGGTGGAACTTGAGCACAAGGCCATGCGGGCTTTAAAGAAATTAAATCTTGATTGGGATGCAGCTGCTACCTTGCGGGTTGCACATTTGAATGAATAAGATGAATTTCAGTACTATGCATATGGAAGTTCGTCCTTGTACAAAGAAATAATGAAGTACCTTCATAACAAATACATCCAAAACAAGTAATTCAAGGTGGGAGATCTTGTTTTGTTGTTCAACTCACGATTGAAGATGTTTCCCGGAAAGTTGAAATCCAAATGGAGTGGTCCCTTTGAAATTATGGGTGTGATACCTTTTGGTGCATTGGACTTGAAGAACAAAAATGATGAAGTATTTAGATTCAATGGTCACCGAGTGAATCACTATCTGGGAAAGGTTGGTGATGGCCACATCGTGGCAGTGATTCATTTCAAGTGATGATGGTAATCTGCATCGTGCCGCGACGTTAAATCAGGCGCTTTTTGGGAGGCAACCCATGTTTCTTTTTGTTGTTCTTTTTCTTCTTTTTTAGATAGATCTTCTTTTGTGCTAACTTGTTTTGTAGTATGTTGCAGGAATGATTATGCTTTATAGGGACTGTGCTCAGAAAAATGGTTAAGTGTGAAAAACGTGCGGACCGCACAATTTGAATGCCACAGCAGAATGGGATCTGCGGCCGCACAATTCTTGTGCGGACCGCACAACTGGAGATTAAAAAAATGCAAACTCTCTAAAGTTTGCCTATCAGAGAAATGGCCAAAGTGCAGCCGCACAAGGAAATGTGCAGTCCGCACCAAAATCTGCGACCGCACTAAAAAATATGCGGACCGCAGATCAATAAGGGGTAAATGTGTAACGGGTAAATGAGTGCGGACTGCACATGAAATTATGCGGCCGCACTCATCTCTTGAACTCTTGCCCAAATCGGTCAAGTATAAGTAGTAGCCTTCTCACTACTGTTGAGACTTTACGAACCCTGAATAATGAACACAAAGGCAAACACAGTGCACTCAACTGATTCACGCATCTAACACTCATTTCATCATCTTTGATTCTTTCTTAGCATCACTACATTACTGGTATGTTCAATTGATCTTTAAATTTTTAAATTTTCTTAATTTTTTTCATAATTAGTTTAGTTATTTTTAGGCCTAATGTCAAATTCATCACCATATGAGCTTAAATTTGTATGGGTAACTTCCTATTTGCTATTTGGAGGATGGGTAAATTGTGTATCATGTCTAAATTGCTACTACCATGTCTAAATTGTGTGTGAATTAGAAACCCTAAGTTTACTGCCGATTGCTTTTAGATTGTGCGGTCCGCAAATCAGTAGGCTAGGGCATTTTGGTGTAGAATAATTGTGCGGACCGCACTTGAAATTGTGCGGTCCGCAGAAATTCAACCGCGGCCGCAGAAAAGTATGTGCGGCCGCAGATCAAGCAATTCTCTGTCTTCGGAGAGTTGTCATTTTTGAAGTTTCAATGTGCGGGCGCACCCAAAATTGTGCGGCCGCACTTAAAATTGTGCGGACCGTAGAATCATCACTGCGGATGCACTTTCAAATTGAGCGGTCCGCACAACCCCATCTGCGGCTGCACTCAAAAATGTGTGGTCCGCACTTCCCCAACCGCAACATGTTTTGTTCTGAAAATTTTCTGCTTACCTGCACTTAACTAGAAATGACTCCTACTACTATTTTGTGCAGAATATGGTTAGATCACATGGTTGTGGTGATACATCAAAGGGGAGGAGTGAACCTTCCATAGGTAGAGGCAAAAACACCTTACCCTCCCCCCCCCTCCAAAAAGTGATCAGTAAGAAGGCAGCAGCAGGCCGAGGTAGATAGTCGGAGCCATCCGAATCAAGTTCATATGCCCCGTCTAGGGAAGCATCGGAGGGCGACTCAGTGCAAAGGCAGCCTGCTGTGCAATCATAGCCACATCTGCCCCAGGGCAGATACCGACTAAGAAATGAGCCTACCTCTTCTGAGAGTACTTCTGAGGGGTCGAAAGGGAATAATCAGGCTTCGGAGCCTTCATCTACACATGCTCCTTACACACAGACTACTATAGTGGAGGTGGATGAGATCACAGATGATGGCCCAGGGGGGTGATACCAGAGTTACAGACCTGGAGAGGTCAAAGAACAAGGACGTTTGGGAAGATAGGTTTGTGAGCATGACTGCATTCAATAGGTTCCGAGAGTGGTGGCTGCAGAGATCGCTCACTCTTGAGCGGTAGTTTGTGTTGAAAGATCTGGATAGATACAACCCAAATGTGCTAAGACAATTTTGGGAAAGAAAAAGGTGGAAATGGTTCACTCAAAGTGTAGTGGATGCCAAAGAGCACTTGGTCCGGGAATTTTATGCCAACGTGGCACACATCAAGAAGGGAACCAAAACTTGAAAGTAAAGTTTGACCAAACCACCCTAAACACATACCTAAGGTTGGAGGATGTGGATCCAGTGCAATACTTGAAAAAGCTGGCTATGGGCGATGCAACTCGCCCATGGCTAGCTGAGCTTCTGGCAGCTCCGGGACCACCACCACCATGGATCACAGCACGGATTCCAATTCAGCGGAACACCCTGAATTTTGAGGCAAAGGGATGGCAGACGTTTGTGTGTAGCAGAATAGACCCATGCCGGAATGAAACAAATCTACCAATATCGCGAGCAGTGCTAGTCGCCTCGATCATGGCCGGGTACTCAATCAATATGAGTGCCGTGATGTCGGTCAACATGTCCTTGGCTCCCAGGCAAGGTGACACCTCCTACCCGTATCCCAACACTATCACTGAGTACCTCACAGATGCGGGGGTGGAACCAAGGGATTTTGACACCAAGGTAAAGGCACCCAAAGAAGAGGGGTCAGTCATCTACTATTGCAGGCCAGTCTGATGAGCCTGTCGGGGTAGCTGCTAGGACAGTTGACATGCCATCTACTTCAGCATATCCTTCTGATAGTGCAACAGTTATGTCTCCACCTCGTTCTTCAGGTCCTTTAGCATCAGTACCTTCTACATCGGTTTTGAAGCCGGTGACCATGCCCTATCTGCGATGCGAGTCTCCCAAATATTGGCGAGCCTTAATAATTGGATGCAGACAACCACTACAAAGCTGACTGATATATCCAGTGATGTTGCAGCACAGTCATCCATCTCGGCACCCTAGATTCCTTCGACAGTGGAGGACACATTGAAGAAGATCTTGGAGAACCAGATCACCATCATGAACACCCTGGTAGCACATGGCACAGTGATTGAGGAGCTCTGGAAGCATGTAAAGAAAATGAAGAAATCCCAGGCATCCAAGAAATCAGTTGACCGACTGATGAGAGAGGTAACTAAGATAGCAACAGCGGGTGACCTTCCATTTAACATGCTGATGGGGATAAACCCAACAGTACCAGTAGATCCAGTCGCACCATCAGTACCAGCTAGCCAGTCTGAGGAGCCAGACATGGTTGCCGACACTGCTGAGCGAGTACGCCAGATGTTTACCAACCCAGTTACTCCTAGAGTCGGGGATGATGAGATCCAGTTAGAGGAGACTGAGGGCGGTGATGCTGCTATGGACATAGAGATGTCTAAGGCCACATAGGGAGTCCTCTTTACTATTACCTTTCCTTATTCTTATTTTGTTAAGCATTGAGGACAATGCTTATTTTTATTCAGAGGGGTTGAGTTTATTTGATATTTGGATATTTGATATTTGGTTTGTAATAACTGATAACATTTTCCACTGTCTTTTTATTTAAGTATATATTCTTCCCTTTTTCTCTATTGATGTATATATTCTATCTTTTCCCCTCTCAGTATGTACATTCATTTATGTCTTTAGTAGCTTTCTTTGTAGCTTCTTTATTTTGTTTTCTTATTAGTTTATGTTTAATTTTGTAGCTTTTTTTTATGTTTTTAGTAGTCAATAAGCCTTTGGTTTTCTTAATGCAACGGTTCTTTCCAAAGGTAGTTTTTGTGTGAACCGGGTGATTCTTCCCAACGATGGATGGCGTGACAACCTTCTTAAGGGATTGAGTCTGTTTTTGATGTTTAGGTAAGAATAGTAGTAGTAATGAATAAAAGAGTCAAACATATTTCACTTGGTAGCAGCACACTTAACTACATGCTTATGGTTAAAAATAAGTTTCTCGGGAAAGAAGTAGCTCTAATTAGCGACCTTATGACTCTTGCATTGACTTAGGCAATCATCGAATGGTTTAGTCAAGCCTTAGTGATTTTCAATATTGAGAATGGTCGTTGTAGGCCCTCGGCTCTATCCTTTTTAACATTCCAGCTGCGTGAGAGGTGAGATGATTTTGTTGCAAGTCCAAGTACCCATACAAATGGTCTAGAACTTGCCCCGAATGTGTTTCTAGGCGAAATTTTAAGTTTTGCTTGGCTTGAGAAGTGATTGTAGGCTCTCATTGGCCCGCTTGAAATTTTCCATGACCCACCAAAGTTGTTATCCCTAGTCAATCCATTTGAGCCTAAAACCTTTCTCATTTGATAACCATGTTACAAGCCTTTACCCGTTTTGTAGTGACCCTCTCTTGGCACCCGAGCTTTCCTTAACACTCTTGAGAAACAATTGGCTAAAATATAAGTTTAGGGGAGAGACGAGGAGTTTGATAAAGGTACCAAGGCACAAAAAGAGAAGAAGTGAAAAAAAGGGAAGGCGAGAAAAATGCAAAAAGAACAAAAAGAAAAAAAATACAAAAAGAAAGTGAATAAGTTGAAAAATTGAAGGGATTTCAAAGAATGGTAATGATGCAAAACATGAAAAAAACAAAGAAGGAGAAAATGAATATCATGACCAAGAAAGAGTGATGTTAAGTCTTTCTAACCCCCCTATGGGAAAGAAAATGCCTCCTAAAAGTGGCATAGCATGAGCCGATAAGAGAAAATGGAGTGCTTAAGGAAAGATGAACCCATTCTATCCTAGTATATCCAACCTTAGTTCAAAAGCCTTCATTACATTCCCATAAAGCCCTGCGTGATTTCAAGCAGAGTGAGCTTACATTAGTGGTGATTAACATGAGGGGCAAGCCTATGGTACTTAAAGTCGTACTTGCAACATTCTTTTGAGAGAAATGAGCGAACCGTTCACAAAACTTTGAGTTGAGTGCTACATTCATAAGTGAGGTGCAAACGTAGAGTAGAAGAGGAGGAGTTTGGGATCCACAATAACCTACATAAAAGAGCGAGCTTCCTTGATGAATAAAGTCAACTCTTGATGCTCAAGTATCACATTAGAACTATTTGTACTTAAAACTTCAAATCATTGCCTTGTTGATGATTCATAAGTGTTGTGGGTAATTGTTGGTCCTAATTGATGTGTGTTTGATACACCTTAGATTAGTTGGAATAGCTCTTATTTTATGGAGGTGGGAATTACCTTATTTGCTCGAGGACAAACAAAAACTTAAGTTTGGGGGAGTTGATAAGTGAGGATTTTGACTACTTATTAGCGCTTTTTAGCTCTCATTTTAGTCCAAAAGTATTTAATTGTATTCCCGAAAACTGATGAAATATGATTAATTGCATGAGTATTGGAAAATGAGCCACTAACATGAAATCCAACTAAAAAAGGAGTGATCTGAACTCAAAGACAAAAATCAGGCATAGAAGCTCAAGTGCGGACCGCATATTTTCATCTTTGGCGGAGAATGTGAAGGAAATTTAACAAAGTCCAAGTGCAAAGTGTGGACCGCACAATTATTGTGCGGCCGCAGAAGCTATGCAAGAGCTAAAGTTCAGAGAGTCTCATTTCAAGCTCAAAAAGAAATATGGACCGCACAATAATTGTGCGGCTGCAGAAATCAGCTATGCGGCCGCACTCAGAAATGTACGGTCCGCAAAAGAGCCCTATGCGGGCGCACCAAGAATTGTGCAGACCGTAGAATATGAGAGATGAGGCCGCAATCCAGAATTGTGCGGCCGCAGAGTCAACTCATGTCACGACTGGAGAGAAGTGCGGACCGCACATGGAATTGTACGGTCGCAAAACCTCCGAAAGGGCATTTTTGTCCAAAAATTCCAGCTTTGTATAAATAGACTAGTTTCACTAAATTAGATCAAGTTGGAAATATTGAAAGTCGTGTATCCATTTTTACTTGCCTCTTTGGGCAACTTTAGCTTACTTTGATGATTTAACATTGGATTTTTATCTTTTAATCATGCAATATGAGTTTTATTATCTTTTCTTCTTTATTTTTTCCTATACCCATTAGGAGTAGCTATATTTCTAACTAGGGTTGTCACCCAACCTTAGTGTGTAAACCTAATGTGTGTTTGATTTATGGCTAGTTTATGGTTTGAAGTTTATTATTTAGCCTTGTTCTTGCTTTTTATTGTAGAATTAATGGTTGCAAATATTAGTTCATGCCTAATTGACTTGGCCTCTTCTTGAGAAAGAGTGGCTTAGTCTAGAAAAACTTGGCTAATGAGAATTTGGAATAAAATCAAGAGATTGATAGTCCCAATCAAAGGGTTGAACCTAGAGAAAGTAAAATCCGACTTGAGCATTTTATCAATTGTTTTGTTCAATACCCATTTGGACTTGAGAAAGCCAAATTGGGCAAAATCACTATCTTACCGAGAAGTATTGAGTGGGTACTTGAGTGTTGATAGTTATAATATACCCCGACCAACGAAACAAGCTTTACAGGTTACAACCCATTAGGCAAACATCTAGGTGGAGGTCATAGCCCTAGGTCTTTTACATTATTTGAATGCAACAACAAAAATAATTTCTTAGTTTTAATTATTTATCTTGCAATCTTAGTTTAAACTAGATCTAGAATCAACCAAATCTTGCGGAAGTGTAATTTAAGATAGTTCAAGCTCATTCACCATAATATATACTTCTAAATCCCATTCATATAGCTCCATGTGGAATTCGATCCCGACTCTCTGTTGGGTATTACTATTGCATCGACCGTTTCATAAACTCAAATAGAGGTGTGACTTGGACGAGATCAATGATCTTAGTATTCACAAGGTCATCAGAGATATAACAACCTTACGTCACTCCTAAGGAAGTCCTAAAGATCTTAAAAGGTTCTCTAAAACTTTTACACTTTCATGAGAATAAGAGTTGATGTTATATATATATATATATATATATATATATATATATATATATATAACACGTATAGAGATTTGGCTATTGTACTCCTGTCTTACCATCGAGCTACGACCGGTTGGCAGTTATGCTTCTTCATTTACCACCGAGCTACGACCGGTTGGGAAGTTTTGCATCTTCATTTACCATCGAGCTACGATTGGTTGGGCATTTATGCATCTTAATTAATTACCACCGAGCTATGGCCGGTTGGACAGTTATGCATCCTTATTTACCACCGAGCTATAGCATGTTAGGCAGTTGCACCTTCATTTACCACCGAGCTACGGCAGATTGGGCAGTTACGCAATTATCACCGAGCTACGGCCGGTCGGGCAGTTACCACTGATCAATTGGGTAGTTAATATCACGACAATGATATAGTCATAACTATGGCATTGTGTATATATATATATATATATATATATATATATATATATATATATATATATATATATATATATATATATATACACACACACAAAAAAAAGCACGGGATTGAACTTATTATACATGTTATGGCCCTCAACGACAAGTCAGAGGTTACATGTTGACTCTTATCCCTCTCAATGATAGTATCTTACTGTCATGTTTCATTTATGCCTTATATACTCGGTACATTCTTCGTACGAACATTCCTTTGCATGTGGACACTGCATTCATGATTGCAAGTGCAGGTAATCAGTTTGACGAGCCCACGCAGTAGATGAGGTTGGCATTCAATGAAGAATCGGTAAGACTCCACTTCATTTGGAGTGCAACCGAGTCTATAAGTCATGGTGTCATAGTTTTGCCACAGATTTATGAATAGGCTGGGGTCATGTCCCAACCATGTTTCGATGTCATATACTCTTAGGGGCTTTGCAGACATATGTTCATTATATACAGAGTAGTTTATGTTTTAGTTTACGTTGAATGATTATGAGTTATAGAGTAGTTCGCTCGGGCCGGTACGACACCAGGTGCCAGCCACGCCTCACCTAGGTTGGGGCGGGACAATGTTTTCTAGCTTGTAAGCTCATTCTTTATTCGCAACAACTAAATTCTCACTATATTTAAATCTTATTTGGCAAACTGCCAAAAATTACTCATTTTAAAAAGTGCTCTTGTTTAAAAGTACTTTTCGGAAAATACTCTTGAAGAGTAGAAGTTTATATTTGACCAATTAATTTGAAAAGTACTTTTTGTAATATTCAATAAGAAAATTATGTATGACCAATCTTTTCAAAAAAAGTACTTTTAAGTGTCAAATTACTAAAATGACAGTATTAATGTTCAATTTACAACTAATGTTACTTAAAAAAGAGAAATAAATTTAAATATTTCTTGTAAAAGAGTTTAATTAAATCTTTAATTTTATTTAAATAAATTATAAAACGTAAAGTTAAAATATATATTATATTATATTACATGTTAACCCAAAAAAAAAAAAGATCCTCAGCTTTTCCTGTTTGACGTTCAAAGGAAAGATAGGTTGAAAGTTTTTTTTTCCTTCAGGGCAGTCACCCGCTAAGAAATACATAATTTGCGTAAGGAACATATGTGCTACACATTACATGAATGAAAAACACTATTTATTTTTGAGAAAACAACAAAATAGGTAGTATTGCATTTTGTCAACTATGTATGTACGTCAAATAACAACAACAACAACGATCCAGTAAAATCCTACTAGTGGGGTCTGGGGAGGGTAGTGTATACGCAGACCTTACCCCTGCCCCAAGGGGGTAGAGAGGTTGACCCTCGGCTCAAGAAAATAAGACTAGACAATATATCAGTACCATCAACAGAAACCAAAAGAATAATAATAGCAACATAAAAGCCACAAAAATAGATGAAAACAATAGCAATAACCAGTAAATAGGCCCGGCACTATAAAACGAAAGAGTAGTGAGAACACAATATTAATCACTAGCAGTCTGAGATAAAAATTCTATCAGACTAGCCTCACATAGTTACGACCCTACCCTATAACCTTAATACTCAACCTCCACAGCTTCCTATCAAGGGCCATGTCCTCGGAAATATGAAGTCGCACCATGTCCTACCTAATCACCTCTCCCCAATACTTCTTAGGCCGCCCCTACCTCTTCTCATGCCTTTCGGAGCCAGCCACTCACACCTCCCCACCGGTGCATCTGGGCTTCTCCTCTGTACATGCCCGGACCATCTGAGTCTCACTTCCCACATCTTGTCATCAATGAGAGCCATGCCCACCTTCTCCCGTTTATTATTATTTCTAATCTTATCCATCCTCGTGTGTCCCCACATCCACCTCAACATCCTCAATTCTGTTACTTTCATTTTCTAGATATGTGAGATCTTAACTGGCCAACACTCAGCCCCATACACCATGGCAGATCTAATCACTGCTCTATAAAACTTACCTTTGAGTAACAATGGCACTTTCTTATCATATAAGGCTCTAGATGCTAACCTCCACTTCATCCACTCTACCCCAATACGGTGTGTGATATCCTCGTCGATCTTCCCTTCCCCTTGGATAACCGAACCAAGGTACTTGAAACTACCTCTACTAGGGATAACCCGAGATTCAAACTTCACATCCATGCCCGCTTCCCTCGGCTCGACGCTGAACTTGCACTCCAGGTATTTCGTCTTGGTCTTGCTCATCTTGAAACCCTTAGATTCAAGGGCCTGTCTCCAAACCTCCAGCCTCCAAACCTCCAGCCTCTCGTTAATACTGCTTCGTATATAATCAATCAGAACTATATCATCCGCTAATAACATACACCATGGAACCTCCCCTTGAATATGGTGTGTAAGTGCGTCCATCACCACGGCAAATAAAAATGGACTGAGCGCAGATCCTTGGTGTAACCCCATAATAACCGAAAAATGCTCTAAGTCGCCTCCTATAGTCCTAACCAGAGTCTTAGCTCCACCATACATGTCTTTAATCACCTTAATGTAGGCAACCGACACACCTTTTGCCTCAGAGCATCTCCAGAGAACCTCTCTATGAACCTTGACATACGCTTTCTCCAAGTCAATAAACATCATGTGCAGATACTTCTTCATATCCCAATACTGCTCCACCAACTGCCTAATAAGATGGATAGCTTTCGTAGTAGAATGACCCGGGATGAAATCAGACTGGTTGTTAGATATAGACACCGTCCTCCTTTCCCTCACTTCTACCACCCTCTCCCAAACATTCATGGTATGACTCAGTAGTTTGATACTAATATAGTTATTACAACTATGGATATCACCTTTGTTCTTATACAACGGAACTACCGTACTCCACCACCACTCATCCGGCATCTTCTTCATCCTAAAAATAACATTAAACAACCCAGTCAGCCACTCCAAGCCTGCTCTTCCCACACACCTCCAAAATTCCACCGGAATTTCGTCTGGCCCGGTCGCTTTGCCCCTACTTATCTTACGCATATAGCTCCCACGACCTCCTCAACCTTGATGCGCCTACAGTATCCAAAGTCACAGTGACTCTCGGAATGCTCCAACTCACCTAGCTCAATATCCCGATCCCCTTCTTCATTCAGAAGTTTATGAAACTAAGTCTGTCATGTCCTCTTAATCTAGGCCTCACCCATCAATACTCTATCGTCCTCGTCCTTGATGTACCTTACTTGGTCCAAATCCCGAGCCTTCCTCTCTATCACCTTGGTCAGCCGGAATAACTTCTTCTCCCCACCTTTGTCCCCCAGTTCCTCGTACAGACGACCAAAAGCCGCAGTCTTAGCTTTTATGACCGTCGGCTTAACCTCCTTCTTAGCTACCTTATACCTCTCCCTGTTCGCTCTCATCTCCTCCTTACATGTTCTCCCTACTAACTCCAGGTATGCCGCCTTTTTCGCTTCCACTTTACCTTGAACCACTTCATTCCACCATCAGTTGACTTTGTGCCTGCTAGAGTAGCCCGTCGAGACCCCTAACACCTATCTCACAGCCTCCCTTATACGGTATGCCATCGTCACCTACATAACGCTCGCATCCCCGCTACTACTCCAGGCTCCCATAGCCGCTAAACTCCCCTCCAACTCCTGAGCTTTATCCTTAGTTAATAATCCCCACCTGATCCTCGATCGTCCTCGTACATACCTCTTCTTCCTCTTTAACCTAATACTAACGTCCATCACCAAGAGCTTATGTTGCATCACGAGGATTTTACCTGGGATAACCTTGTAATTCTTGCACAGCCCTCCGTCACATCTCTTGAGGAGAAGATAATCAATCCGAGATTTTTTCCATCGCACTTCGAAAAATAACCAAGTGCTCCTCCCTCTTCAGAAAACTAGAGTTCGCAATCACCAACTCAAAAGCCTTAGCGAAATCCAACAGCGAAGTACCTCCTCCGTTACTATCCCCAAATCCAAAGCCGCCATGCACCTCGCCATAGCCACCTGCAGCCGACCCAATATGTTCATTGAAATCCTCTCATACAAATAACCTCTTAGCATGCGGAACATTACGCACAATCTCATCCAACCCCTCTCAGAAGCGCTTTTTAACCTCCTCATCCATGCTCGCATGCGGCGCATAGGCGCTAACGACGTTTAGGGTGAACACTCCAACCACCAACTTAATAGTCATTAATCTATCATTCACCCGCCAAACCTCAATCACAAACTCTCTAAGATCCCTATCCACCAGAATACCTACTGCATTCTTACCCTTCCGGATTCTAGAGTACCAAAGCTTACACCCGTCCGCATCCCTTGCCTTCGATCCTACCCCCTTGTCTCCTGGACACATGCTATATTAACCTTCCTCTTCTGGAGGATCTTTGCCAACTCTATAGACTTACCCGTCAATGTTCTAATGTTCCATGACCCAATTCTCAACCTATAGGCTCCCTTGTTCCCCTTACCTGCCCTGCCTCCTGCCCCACCCACTGTCCCCTGCCCCCCCGAGAACATGACCTTACTCTACCATCCCAGACTACAACCACTATACCTACGACAGACTAAGGAAATCACTAACACACAAGAGGTAACAGACCAAACTAAAAGAGAACAAGTGGTAACTGCAGACCCGCTAATATGGAGCTTAAACTAATGCGAACTAAAACGACAATAATCTAGCTAACACAAATAAGAGTAACAGGAATACAGGAAGTACCAACTCCCACGAATGGAACTTGGAGATTGTCTTGATGCACACGACGATGTTGCGATACCTGGCGCGTTCCCGTCCAAATTCCTGCTGCCCCTTGCTGACACTCTTCCAGGTTGTTCTCCAATGTTAGCAAGCACACGTCCCGCTCGTCGCCAATAACCCTCGACTCTTACCTGCAATACACATAAAACACCACGGCACCAAGAAAGAGGGGGGGTTATCACCGCTAGCACTGGTGAAAGCCCTAGCAGTAGCAAAGAAAGGAAAAAGGAGAGGAAAATAGGAGAAGGGGACCGGAAGGGAGGGAGAAAAATAGTGGGGGTGGGTGGGGGTAGGGGGTTACACGCAGGTAACAAGAAAAAGGAAAGAAAGAGGACAATGGGGTGTCATCGAAAAAGTCGCTGGTGGGCAGCAGTGCCACACCAGCAAAATCGAAGGGAGAGGAAAAAAAGAGAAAATGGGGAGAAGAAAAATAGTGTGTGTGTGTGGGAGGGTGGGGGGTTACACGCAAGTAAGAAGAAGAAGAAAAGAAAGGGAAAAATGTGTTGTTGTAGTCACCGGAAAAGGGGGCGCCGATGGGCAGCGGTCGTCAGAGATGTCGCCTATGTTAGTTTTGGGAGTGGGGGAAGAAGGAAGAAAAGAGAGGGAGGGGAGGGGGAGGCGAGAGAGACGGGGGAGAAAGGGAGGGACTTACCTGCTGGTAGTGGGTGGTCGCCGGCGTCTCTGGTGGTCGCCGGTCGTATAAGTGACCGTTAGAGCTGGTTGGGGGAGGGAGGGAGCGTGGAGAGAGAAAGATGGGGAGGGAGCGTGGAGAGAGAAACTCATGCAAGAATAAGGGAAAAAATGTACGTCAAAAAAGAAATAAAAATAAAACTATAAACTGGAGATCATATAATATTGGTATATACCTCGTGAAGAGAGTTTTTGTGCCTTGTTATTTCATAGAGAAATATGAGACGAAGAAAAAAAGAAGAGATCTATTTGTTGTGGAGAGACTATTTCAAAGAGAAATAGAAGAAACAGAATAAAAATGAAGAAGAAAAGGATGGTAGAAAAAGCAAAGAAAAAGAAAAATGTTAAATTGACGTGAGATAATTTGAAATATATAAACTTATGGTAAGGATATTTTTGCCTTGAAAGAATTAACTTTTTATTTCTGCTTATCAGAATAAGCTAGAATTTGTAGCTTCTTTCAAAAACAGAAAACTGCTTCTACTGCGGTTCAAAAATACTTATTTATCTTGGTCAAACAACTCAAATTTATGAAAAAGTACCTTTTTCTCATTAAAAAAAATAATATAAGTAGTTTTTATTTTATTCTTTTATTTTCCTTTGAAATATATTTGTTTGGTTAAAAATCATGAAAAAACAAAATAAAAAATCGTCAAAAATCAAAACCAATAAACATTGTTCTATATTTATGATCATTGATTGATTTACCAAAATGACTTTGCCCCCTAGACTTGTTTGAATTAATGTCGGTTTAATTTACTGTTTGCTAAACCTCATTTTCAGTCTTAATCTTTACGCTACTCAAGCACACCAAGTTGTATATTTAGGGCAAACCTTCGATCCTTCCCGCCCAAGAACAGTTTCTCAACACACTCAAACCAGAGCTATACAGATTGTTCCAGCGTCTTCTGAATTCACCGCGGCAAATCTCCAATGTCTACTTCCATCGAATTGGAGGAAGAGATTGAAGGAGACCAAATTGGCTCCAAAAATTATCGTTTCTCCAAAATCGGAACACCCGTCCCTCTAAAGCCCGACGAGTCTTCATCCTTCGATCTCGAAAACCAATCTCCGCCGTTGCAACCTTTAGTTGTCTCCGAACGCTTTCGCCTTCTCTTCATTGCCCACTCTGATGGTCAGTCTCTAGTGCATTTTATTTGAGTTATTATCACTTAGTTTTTTTATTGAGTTATATCTAGTGTACTTACAGAGAGGTGAATTTTAGAACTTTATGAGTTTGAAATCAATTATTTTTACTTATTTAGTGAATTTTTAACACATATACAGAGTTCGAACCAAAGCTACTCGGTTCCAATGAACCCATAAGTTGAACTCTGCATTTAAAGAGATGAGAAGATATCAACTACCTGATTGTTTTGAGTTATCTAAGTGTACTATAACAGAGGCAGATTCATGATATGAATTTTATGGGTTCTAGTTTGAGATTATACCACAACTCATAAATTTATTGGGTTTGTATTCAATTATTTGTACTTGTGTAGTGAAATTTTTAATACATATACCGTCTTTGAGCCAAAACTATTGGGTTCGGATGAACCCATACAATGTACTCTACATCCGCCTCTCTTACAGAGATGAGAAGAAATCGCCTAGTTTATTCGAGTTACGTGGTGCCTTTTATATCTTAATTTACACTTTTTGTTGTATTTTTTCTTTGGTTTGATTTAGGGTTTTGTGTTGCGAAGACAAAGGAGGTTATGGCATCAGCACAGGAGATTAAGGAGAAAGGTAGTGGTCCATCTATACAGGAATTGAGCGTTGTGGATGTTACTATTGGGAAAGTTTCGGTACTTGCGTTGTCTGGAGATGACTCCTTGCTTGCTGCTTGTGTTGGCAATAAAATCCATTTCTTCCCTGTTAGCGCCCTTCTTTACAAGGTATTTTGATTTTTTCCGATGCTACAACTTTCCTAGGAATACATAGGTTTGTAACATCAAAACTTTCTGTAGCTTCATTATGTTGGCCTTGTCTAATCATATATAACATCCCTAGCTAAATGCCACTGGGTATATGGATTTGACATTATGGGTTTGAGTTTGGGATTCTACCACAGGCCCAGTTAATTTACTGGGTTCGAAATATAATTTCTACTTATTTAGCAGACTTTTAAATACATATACACGGTCAGAGCCAAAGCTTTTGGATTTGGGTGAACCCATAAGTTACATATTGCATGTGCCCCTGAGTGCATTCTAAGAACTACTTCTTCCCTGCGAAGTTTGGACACTTTCTCGTTTTCAGTTAAAAAGGCATTGCACTTTGAGCTTTTGCTGCAGAAAACCAATTTTGTGCCTTGCTATCAATTTATGAGTACTGAAATTTTGAAAAATTTATATCCTTCATTCTTGTTCGTATTGCTTATTAATAGGACCAAACACCAGCCTTTTCTCATTCTGTCAAGGATTCAAGTGTCATCACGGATATGCAATGGGCTAAAAAGGCAGAGAAGGTTTATGTCGTTCTCTCAAGTGATGGGAAGTTGTATAGCGGGGTTGGTCAAAGGCCTATTAAAGAAGTTATGGACGATGTTGATGCTGGTATGTTTCCTTTATCCCTCTTCCTCTTGATCGTTGAGGTCCTTGCTATATGTGTTCTGTAGTATCTTTTGCTTAGCTTTTACCATGTAAGGTCCAGGAACTGTTAAGGCCTCTGGTAAATCGAAAGTATCCAATTCCAGCAAGTTTCCTATTTAGAAATTTCTTATACTTGATTAAACTTTTCTGATTCAAAGTGTTCTACTCATAATACTCTTTTAAAATTTCAGCTGGAATTGTATCCTAATGGGTCTTTGTGGCTTCCTACCTTTTCAACTCGAATAAAACTCATAAATTTAGGCATTGCACGCGTCTCCCAGTTCAAGTTAAAAGCGTGTTCCACATCTCACTTGATACAACAAAATACAAAATAAATGTTCAGGGTGCCAATGAAATACAATACTTTCCAGCTTCCAGGGTCTATTTCTTAGTTCTAAATCCCTCTTTAGTAGATCAAATATCAATGTGTGGATTGTTTCGCTCTTGTTAGATGCTTCTTCTATTCATTTCCTTGATGCATTGTTGTCATTCTGGACTCAAGTCCAACCGATTAGGAGATTGGGAGCAGTTCATTTTTTTCAACACAACATACAACTCCCAGCTGTACTTCGCTTCTCCAACTGTACTTGTCCCTCTTTCTTTTGTTATCTTACCAAGTCTTTGTGAAAAAACTCTGACGAGAAGATTTTCACATATATATATATATATATATATATATATATATATATATATATATATATATATATATATATATATATATCCAATTCGAGCAAGTTTCTAATTCAAAAATTTCCTTGGAATTGATCAAACTTTTTCGATTCCATTTTTTTAATAAAGAGAAGTTGGGGACATAGTAAACCTCCTACTATAAGAGTGATTCCTTGGGACCGGAAGGGGGAAGATTGAATCTTGAAGGACAATGATAGGCATACCAATTTTTACGCAGTCGTTGCGTGCTTGCTTTGTGCACCGGCATAGCAGAATTTGGATTTGCTGGCTCAGATGGGTGGCTCTTGGCTATATATGTGTGTGTGTGTGTGTGTGTGTGTGTTCATCTAGTTCTGGGAAGCCTCCACAAATGTCTCTTATGGTCTTGAATGGATTCGACCATAAATGGAGAGGAAGACCTGATAGTTAAACCATACATGGCAGGGCTGAGTTTCTTACAATCACATGCAATTATCAGTGAGCACCGGTCTAGCAAAAGTTTCAATACTTTCAATATCGTTTCAGACTTTTATTTCTTCTGCTTCAGCTAGAATGAAACTCGAACGGGAAATACCTGTTCCTATTTGTTACCTTAGTTCCTGCTGGAACTTCCCAGTTGAGTCCATCTTTGGATCACTGTGAATCAGGGATTTAAGATGTGATATAGCATCTGCGCAAATACTATTTCTCTCTTTCAGCTAATATTTTCCACCAATAAACTTTCATTTATAAAGCTTTATACTTCATAAAATCTTTGCTTCAACTTCTGGCCATTTTCTTACTGTTGCTATCTTTATGTAACTCTTATTCATCTGGTTGAAGGTTGGGGCCTTACCTTTGCTGGAATCATTCTCTTTCCAATATCTTTTTACCAATGTACGACCAACCTGCATCTTGGCTCTGTATAGGTGCAATCACTGACGTCTCCTCTTGTGCGCACCATTCCAATGAAACTTGCCAATAAAAAAAGCTATTCTAATGAGCCATCTGTATATGCTGAAATTTGTAGTGTGTATAGAATTGTTACTATTTCCTCCACGATTGCATATTTTTCCTCATTCATATGAAGTGCTAGAAGGGGAGCCTTGGATCAACGGTAACGTTGTCTCCGTGTGGCCTATAGGTCACGGGTTCGAGCCGTGGAATCAACCATTGATGCTTGCGTCAAGGTAGGCTGCCTACATTACACCTCTTGGGGTGCAACCCTTCCCCGGACCCTGCGTGAATGCGGGATGATTTGTGCAACGGGCTGCCCTTTTGTTTTCTTCATATGAAGTGCTAATATGATAATTTTCGTACGAAGAACATGTTGCTGTCAACTTTTGATCTACTAACAAAATTTCATCTTCTTTCTTTCAGATAACACATTACTATTATCAATTAGGTTGAATAGTTCTCTGGCCTAAAAATAAGTCTTGTTCTTCATTATTTAAACTCTGGTTGATTCAGCCGGTTAGCACTTCATGTCACCATATCACATGTTTTATTTTCCTTGTTAACTAACTAAAATTTGTATCAGAGAAAGACTGTTTGAATTTTGTAAGAAAAAAGACTACTTTTTTGTCGTGGTAAATTATTTTATTATCTTTTTTCTTTTGAAGCAGTAGCTTCATTCATCTTTCTCTGTAGTTATTGAGCAGTGTAGAGCAAGAATTATGAAGTCACTGATGGGTGTTCTTATTTCTTTTTTCCCTTTTGGGAGGCAGGGGAATGTGCTCAATATTAGAATAAGCTGTAATGCTAAACTTTCAACAACTTGTGATCTGATTTACAAGTTACATCTATTGAATTCTAATATGTACTGAGCTTGCACTTATTTAGCTTCATTATGTTGTATAGTTGGGTGGAGTCCGGATGGTGAGTTTATTGCTGTCACAAGGAAGAATTTGATTAGCATTCTATCATCAAAGTTTGAGGAGAAGTTCAGCATATCACTAGCATTTAAGTCGCTGCTTGATGATTCTAATGCAAAATGCATCATCAAAGGTATATTATGTTTTTGTGTTTTTGGCATGTTATTTCTGATATTTCAGTGAGTTAAGTACAAATAAAATCTTTGATGCATCCAGTTCTGGTATATGCTTTTGCTTCAGGTATTTCAATAGTAAGCTTCTGTTATATGTTGCTTTTAGCTTCTTATATGTAAAAAGAATTAGGTAAGAAATATCTGCGGACTTAATAGAGAAAACTCCTTTCTAGCGGTTTAGGTTGTGCTATGCCAGATAATTTTCTGAACATATTTGAGCTGAATATATAATGCTTTTTGTAAGACATGTTAGGTACTAATTTCTCTGGAATTTTTCTAGCTTTGTAGATTTGGTATTGCCATGAAAACTTTCTGGTCTAGGGAGAGCTAATCTATATTTGGTTGAAGTCTATGTATTTATATGTTCAAAGATTGAACTTGTTTTGAAAGAAAGAAATATCCATGCAGTCCGTGTTAGCTCCATAAATATAGATCCAAAAATGGGGCAGTTCTGAATTGGAACTTCCGGGACTACAAACATGAAACACTTTATTTTACTGTTGTAATGCATTGCTTGTATTATTACTCTAGCTTTACCTATACTCATGTAATACATTCTAATGCTTCAAAGATAATATGCCTTACATTTGCTAATAGTGTTACAAAACCTAGATACTCACTTGTAAATACAGAAGCTTTGTGAGTGATCTAACAACATAAATAGTCGGGTTTATTTGCATGTTCTGTAAAGTTCATTACTCTCACCATTTTCTTGATGCATTTTTAGATTCAGTTAGTAAGACCTTAGATTTTGAATTTAGTAAGAAATTGAGGTGGATTTATAACGTGTCAGTTTTTTACTTCAAGTTTATATCTATATTTCTACATTTATAGCAAAGAGAGATTCGAACATACATGTTTATAATTTTTTTTATTTTATAAAAGCAATTATCCTGAGTGTTATACACCCACACACACACACACACACATATATATATATATATATAGAGACATATATATACTTGAACACATATGTTTATTGAAAAAAACCTTCATAAAAACAATTACGTAATTATACATTCATTTTCGAGAAATGTTCGTTAAGACTGAAAAATAATTGGAGCAACAAGTACGTACGGCTAGTAATGTCAGATGAGGAACTAACAAAATGTAGTGCCACCTCCATATAGTGTTTTAGTGTTTAACCAGCTCAAATCAAGCTCTACATTTCCAGCAAAGTTATCTGTTTAATGCCTATTGATGTCTGATGAACTTGTTAGTTGAATGATATTTTTTTTGTTATGGCAAATTTTACAAATTATGACATTTTCTTGTAGTGTTTGTGCTGTTATGATATTTTTTTGTTTCTCTCATGATGGTTTATTACTGTTGTATTGTTTAAAATTATGTTACTATTGTTAGATATTTATATTAATTTGTCTATACTTCTGCTGCGTTTATTGAGTTTTTACTATTTTAAATGTAGTTTCACATTTTTCATTTTTTTCTTATTTTTTAATCTATATCATATTAAATATTAAACATTTTCGGGGTTTATGCCTTGTGCCTTGATGCTTATGCCACGTACATGCCTCGTAAAACGCATCGCCTAGAGCCACTGCCTTTCAAAACACTGTTTGAATTGACTAGATTTTCAAAATGGTTGAAAATGCTTCCGCTGCTTAGGTTTTAAATCTAGTTTAAATTATTGCATCTGATGTTCCATTGAAGAGTATTTTTATTTTTCTTGGTTGCTGGTGAATTTCTACTTATGCAGCATCATTTATTTAACTTTTTGTATTTATCTTGACCTATCTGTAGATTATTGTACTTTAGCTGACTGTTGTTTGAATTAGTGGATGCTGTCAGATGGATTCGTCCTGATTGTATTATCATAGGATGTCTTCAAGTAAATGATGATGATGAGGAGGAAAATTATGCGGTGCAAGTCATCACAAGTGAGAATGGAGGAATAACTAACGTAAGTGGATAATTTGAACTGCAGAGAATCTAATTGGAGTAATAGCCTAATTGGCCAAGCTTCTAAAATCAGCTTATTTTGAAAAGTGCTTTTAAAAAATTACTTTTAATGAGAAGCAGTTTGTGTTTGACTAATTAATTTAAAATATACTTTTGAGCAGTAATTAGTGTTTGGCCAAGCTTTTAAGAAGTGCTTTTAAGTGTATTTTTCTGAAAAGTGCTTTTGGGGAGAAGCTAGTTTTTTTTGCTTCTCAAAAATTGCTTCTGCTTCTACTCAAAAGCACTTTTTTCCTTTTAAAAGCTTGGTCACACCTTAACTTTAGAAAAAGCCACTTTTGGCCAAAAAGAAGCTTGGTCAAACATGCTATAACTGTTATATTTCATTGTTCGTATCTTAATGTACTGTTCCTTAGTAGAAGAGTTCGTTCTGGTATGCGTATGACTTGTGCTACATTTTTAGAAGTCCTAGGTGAGAGATTTGTCAAAATCTCTTTAGTAATTGGCTAGATGAACTTTTTCCTCTGAGGCTTGTTATAAGATCTACTTGGGTTGATACAGTGATGAGGGCCTTCGTGTAGTGTGTTCGCTGTTACGGCTTCAGAGAGCTGAGCAAGATGTATTTTTAAAGTAGGGCTTGTTCCATTATATGCTCAACACTTGGAGTATTTTTTTAGTTATGCGTTTTTGCGGTTTTGTCAATATAAGAATTATTTAGCTATCTGAAGGAGTTTTATATAGATAATTTGGGTAGTAATTCCATGATTAAATTGCTTTCTGAATTTGTATTTGTTCTCCTCTATCAATTCACAACACTTCATTTTGTATAAATTTGAGCAATATGGAGAGAATGATGAGAATTAAAGAAGCTTTTGGAGAATAATTCTTGGAAAAATTCTTAAGGTTTCAAGGTTATATGTAACATTAGTGTTCGAACATGAAACAGCCTTTTCCTATACTAGACATAACTTGTCCTAGAAAATCCTGGCGTGGTTGCAGCCTTTTACTGGCATGATGTCAAGCTCAAATATGTCCATTGTTAGACTCTCTTTGGTACGGAAAAGTTACAATCATGACTTACCATCCTCACCTAAAACTGTAGATTATGACCATTCATAATGAGTTTGTGTTTGTAGTATTGGCCACCCATACTGACGCGGGGTTTAAAAGCAGAAGGTTCTCAATCACATTATTTGACAAATGAAACAATTAGAAAAGAAATAGGAAGTTAAGTGGAATTCCAGATACCCCATGCTTAAAGAAGATAAATAAGAAAAAAGAACACACAAAGCTTTAGTTGTTTAGTAGAGCAATGGAGTTCATATGCAGACGCAATGGGGATGGATCTGCAGCTTCTTAGGTTCGAAGACCAGACACTAGGCAACAACCTTACTAATGGAGAAGCTAATCCTTCATGACTATGCAATGTTGATATTCTTGATCTCCACCCTCAAGTTCTAGTGTAGTTGGTAGAAAATATCCCCGGAGAGAGTTAATGATTAATTAAATATTTCAGGCAAAAGCACATATCTCGATCTGATAACAATTTCTCCGGGGCAGAGGGGTTGTATTTTGATGTTGAGATTTGTTTCTTTTAGGTTTTCATTGAATAGTGAATATTTTTATCCTCGTACCATAGGCAGTTTATTACATGCTTACTTGCTAAGTTTCTTTTTCTTTTTGGGGATACGTTATTTTTTTTCCTTTGCAGCCTTCCGCCAAGCCAGTTGTAAGGTCCTTCAGGGATGTGTTTCTAGACTTCCGTTATGATGCAGTTCCTTTATGCAGCGGATGCCATCTCTTCTTGAGTTATTTGGATCAGCAGTACGTATTGTTACTTTTTTATTTTATGATAGCTTGTCTGCATCCGGATTTAATTGCATTGTGTCCTTTCAAATTTATAGAGGATTAAGTCCTATTATTTGATTTTGTACTATCTTTTGCACTCTTTTATGTCACCGTCATGTTCAGGAAAGGTTATGAAAACTCTGCACAAATGAGACTACTCAAGAATGTTAGAGTCTCCATGAAACTGCTACAACCATATATCCAGACTGGGATGTCCTGCTTCAAAATATAGAAGGAACTCTAATATTTTCATTTGAACTAATATATCTGCTGTCCGCTCAAAAGGGCTCTCCTATTTTGCTGTCTCAAAACTGCATGAGGAACGATTCTGTCTACTTTCTTTTCCGTATTGTGCTAGGTTTATCCACCTTTCTAATGTCCCCACTTGGACCTTAACTCCCATCCGAGAAAGATGGCCATTTTGTTCTGCCAATAATATTTTTTCCTTCCTTTCCATCCCAAAAGGATATTCTTTCGTTATTATGTTGCCTCATCTTCTCTCGGTCCCTCGTAAGGGAAGGAAGATCTTCCCATTCTGTTTTGACAACGACTAAACCCAACTAATAGGATAAGAGCTCAAACTGAAGAATTGGGGCCATAATCTTGGTTTTGCGAGGAAGAAACACCACATGCAAATAGTCTACTATTGTCATCAAGAGACATTCAATATCCTCTCTAGTGTGGATCCTGGGGATGTAGCAACCTTCTTCCTCGTGGAAGGCTCTTGAGAGTTGATAATGACGTTGAAGGGAATTGGTCATGTATGCGGGATTCATATTTGCATTCATGCAATCATATGTGCGACCTACATTTGAAGTGCGATTTTTTCCACTTGTGTTAGTGAAGCTGCAACCATCAGGTTTCTAGTCTATGCTTTAATCCTGACCGATATTTAGGCAGTTCTGTTTGAGATAATAGACTCTCCCTACACTACGCCATGCAACATCATGCTTAATGCTTTCATCACAAAGGTGAAAAGCAATAGTGAAAGGATTTCCTTGACACAATACTCCTTGAACTGTCAAGAAAAACCAATGGAGCTTTCTCTATTTGGTTGAAGACCAAGACTGAACCAATTTCTCCACCTTTGCATAGTTCAATCGATGTGATCATATGCCGTATTCATATCCAATTGACATAACATAATCATTTTTTGATAAGACAATTGACATAACATAATCAAGTGTTCCTCATGTTTATATCCAATTGACATAACATATCCTGTTGATATAACAACGTTCCTCATGTTTAATGTGGAATCAGTGAGCTCATTTGCAATCAACGACACTTTAAGAATTTTCGCGCCTTCAACAGAAGCATTATGTGAATCTGATACTCAACCAGTCACATCTTTTTATGGACAGAATCATTGGACATCTTGTGTCGGCAATCCCAACTGGGCTGATGGGGTTAAGAATCTCTAATGCTGCCGGTTCTTATTTTTGCAATCAATCTATGAAAAAACTTTCTATATTTTCCCAAATGCATGTGAACTTACAAATTTGCTAACAAGATATTAATGCAAAAAGAGAGGAGTTGTAGTGGGGCATAGTAGTTCATGGGAGGAAATTTTTTTTTTGTTTTGGGGGGGGGGGGGGGAGAGGGGAGAAAGTTAGAGTTGACAATCCTATTCTTGTTTGGTATATTCTTTTTTTGGTGTGTTTAAATGCTAACAATTTCTGGATGACCATAACTTTTGTCCCACTGTTTGAAAGTGCCTTGGGGTGAAGATCGTTGATTTTTGGAAGTGGATATATATTCCAAAGGTTTGGATTAGAGAGTGTTGTCTTCAACCTGGCAACATTTTGCATCTGTTACAGTATGAAGGGAATGTGTGTCCCGATTCATACATGTCTAGATTCATTGTACTTTCATAAAAAAAAAATCCTATAGGATATTCTATGAAGTACAATTAGGTAATTCTATATTTAGTTATAAAAATTGCTTATCTTATTAACTTGGAAATTGATTACCATTCATATTGTACATAGCCCAAGACTCGTATAGTCCTATATAAAAGAGCATCTCTTGTATATTGTTGCTTAATTAAGTAATTTTTTCTATTTTCACATGATATCAAAGCTATTTCTTCATAGAGACTCAAATAGCTTTTGCTATTGGCGGGTGGTGCCGGTCAATGGTACTGCATAATTCAGAGCAGTGGTGGTGAGACACATCCGAGAACTAGAATACAGAGCCAGACGTCACCGTGCCTCAATTTTCCGGCGACTTTTCACGGATGTCTTGCGTCATCTCTCTCTCTGTCAGTGTTGTGCAAAATCCAACATTACCACAAGATCTGTCATCGTCCGGCGACCAAACCTCAGTGAACCTCTCCGGCAGCAGACGCCTCACGCGCCCTCACACGCCATCATAAGCTAGGGTTCCGGCGAGCGCGTTAGCTCACGCGCCAGAGAGTACGACCACTTCTGGCCATTTTTTGAAAAAGTTTCTTCGGAACAGTTGGTTCGTCTACTAATTCCGACCCCATCCGTACTGTTTTCGTTTTATTCCGATCACTTTGAGTTTTTTTCGGCGACTACACTTATTTTTCCAGCAGCTACAATAAAATTTCCGGTGACTACAGTGTTTCCTTCGTCTGTTTCAGTGGGTTACAATTGAGTCTTTCTATTATTTGGTAATAATTTGCTAGAACTCTCTTCAATCCAGTGTTTTGGATAGCGTGCTGCGACATATAGCGACGAGGGCCCGCTTCACTGAGGCGAGAGGCGCGCAGCGAAACGCTCGCCTTTTTTATGTGAAGCGACAATTTATACAAAAATATAAAATATTATATATATATAACTAAAAACTCAATAACAATACTATATTAATAAATATATCAATTCAAAAATTAAAAACTCAATAGATAGTAATAATAGATTCATAAACTAAAGTCTAAAAGTCTAAAACAAGCAACATCTATTCTTCTTCAAGATTTTCAAATTCTAGAACTTCATGAATGTTAGCATTATATTAGCTATCATCTTCTTCATCCTCAGAGTCTTCATCAATTAGGGACCGGCTTGAACTTGCTACTCCCTTTCCCTTGTAATTTGAACTTGAAGAACTCCCTCTAAGACCATAGATATTCTCCTCAACTCCAGCCGCCATAGAAACAGTACCCTAATCAAGATCATCTCCTACACACGCTTGTTCATCTTCATGATTTTGGGGGGCTCCAGTTAACCATTCATTTGCCTCGTCAATGTTATCCAACAAAATTGGATCAATGGTATCGCGAGCTTCATAACGTCGCCTCAATGTTCTATTGTATTTAATATATACTAGATCATTGAGACGCGATAGCTCAAGTCTATTCCTTTTCTTGGAGTGAATTTGCGCATAAATTGTTTAGATTAATTAATAGATACTAATAATAATACAATATAGAATATATTAATATAATAAATCTGCTTCTTACATGCTCAAATACGCTCCAATTTCTCTCGCATCCAGATGCACTACAAGTTAGGCTTAGTACTTTGATGGCAAACTTTTGCAAGTTTGGAGTTTGATATCCAAATTGCATCCACCATTCAACTATAGAAATATATTTTAAAAGTTAATAAGTATAAATCAAATAAATTAAATTAAAGCTATAAGGATATCTATATTAAAGTTAGTTACCTGGCGACCTTATGTCTCTGGCTGTAATGGCCGCCTGTAAACCAAATAGGCCGTCTGCTTGTGAGTACCTACCAAACTCCTCCCCGATTTGATCTACCAAATCGGGGACCAACTTCTCAAGACATTGATGGTATCCAACCCACACCTCTGAATCCAAAGTGTCATCTCTAGTGTTCTTGTAAAATAATCCCGGGTTTAGAAGATGGCCTGCTGCATGCAAAGGTCGATGGAGTTGATTCGACCACCTGCTATCAATAATCTCAAAAGCTTTCTCATATTTCCTAACATCTCCCTCAAATGACGCTTCAATAGTCTCTTTGGCTCTATCCATAGCTTCATAAAGATAGCCCATTGGTGGTTTTCTCTCCCCATTCACCATATGAAGCACCCTAATCAAAGGACCACCAACTTTAAGAGCCCGAACGACGTCGTTCCAGAATGATGGAGAAATAAGAACTTTGGCGGTTTCTTTCCCCGCAGCTTCCTTTGCATATCTATTATCTTTCTATTCATTTGAAAGAACTAGCTTTTTCAAGTTTTTCTTTTGCTAGTAAAAACTATTCAAAGTTAAGAAAGCCGTTGCAAATCTAATCTTGGCCGGTCTCACCAAATTTCTTTCATTTGTGAATTTCCTCATCAAATTCAACAACAATGGCCTCTGACTGATGTAAGAATATATCTTGACGGCCTTAGTGAAAATTGTAAAAGTAACAATAACAATTTTATAGTTAATACTTAATATGACATAAGTATAAATAAAGTTAAAGCTTTAAAGATAACTATATTAAAGTTACCTGAAACATATACGTTTTCCTTGAATATGTCACCAAACATCAAGTTGATACAATGGGCAACACATGGAGTCCAATAAATGTGTGGATACATAGCTTCCATCATCTTACCCGCACTAACATTCTCACTAGCATTATCGGCAACAACTTGTACAACATTTTCCTTTCCAATTTTATCAATAGTCTTTCTAACCAAGCTGTACATTTTGCTTCCATCCGTAGAAGAGTTGCTAGCATCGTAAGATTCAAGAAAAACACTCCCTCTTGGAGAGTTCACCAACACATTTATGATCATTTTTTCATTCCGTGCTATCCATTTATCCATTATAATGGAACATCCAAACTTTTGTTCCATTCCACTTTATACAAGATTTAGGAGGCTGGTTGGCAAATTGAATTACCTCACAGTGGCTAGACATGGCATTTCATTTCTTGTGAGTGTTGTAAGTTCGTTTATGGACTCTCCATGCGATAGTTATTGGGATGCAGTTGTTTGCATTCTTGGGTATATAAAATCAGCTCCAGGCAAAGGACTAGAGGTGGGCATATTTCGGTCAGAACCGAACAAATCAACCGAATCGAAATTTTTTTTATTTCGGTTTCGGTTATTCGGTTTTTTCGGTCGGTTTCGGTTTAAAATTTTAAAATTTCAGTTTTTCGGTTCGGTTTTCGGTTATTAATTTATTTAGTTCGGTTAACCGAAAAATCGAATTATTAGCATATAAATTCTTTAAGTTATATATAGGCTAAGCCCATAGGTAATAAATTAATACTATTAGGTCTAATCCATCAAAGACCCAACCCAATTAAGTAAGTCCATCAACTTCCCAATCTTAAAGACTCACTCTATTAAAACTTCCACATCATATATGATAGTACACCGGGAGGATTTCACACAGAGTTGTAATTTACACTATGTTTGAATTTTATGATCCATAATAGTGTGCAAAGTTTAGTCTATTTTTTTATTTATTTATAAAAACAGTATTTTCAAGAAGTTCGAAGTTTTGGAAAAAAATAACAAATTCGCCAGTCCTATTATTACATAGAAGGAGCCCAATATGATAATGTTGAAACCGAAAACCGATCTGAAAAAATCCGAACCGAAATTAGAAAATCGAACCGAACCGAACTTATTTCAGTTCGGTTTCGGTTACTACCTTTACAAAACCGAAAACCAAATAACCGAACCGAATTTCTTCAAACCGAACCGAACCGACCGAACGTCCACCCCTACAAAGGACTACTATTCGAGGATCGAGGCCATGAGCATATTGTTGGATACACAGATGGTGATTGCGCAGGGTCACCTTCTTATAGACGTTCAACATCTGGATATTGTGTCTTAGCAGGAAGTAATTTAGTCTCTTGGAAAAGCAAAAAACAGAATGTAGTTGCTCGATCTAGCGCAGAAGCAGAGTATCGAGCCATGACTCTTGCAACATGTGAGCTAGTTTGGGTCAAACAGTTGCTCAAAGAATTAAAATTTGGAGAAATCAGTCAGATGGAACTCGTGTGTGATAATCAGGCTGCCCTTCATATTGTATCTAATCAGTGTTCCATGAGAGGACCAAACACATTGAGATTGACTGTCACTTCATCAGAGAGAAGATTCTCTAAGGAGGTATTGTTACAAAGTTTGTGAAGTCAAATAATCAACTTGCAGATATTTTCACTAAGTCCCTCACTGGTCCTCATATTAGTTATATATGTAATATGTAACAAGCTCGGTACATATAATTTATATGCACCAGCTTGAGGGGGAGTGTTAGAAGTAGTTCATGTATAGTGTCCCACATTGATATAGAAGGCTTTAGGTATATGCAAACATTGTATATAAATAGGGCTATTGTAAAACACTTCACGAATATCAATAATATATCTTTTCCCGTACTTTCTCACGGAAGTCACTGTTAGAATGCTTTTTATTTGGATATGATTTTACTATTGTTAATTAATTCTTATCGATCTTATTAATGTCTGATGAATTTCCCTGATAATGGTTTCATTGCTTGTATGAATACTTTATTTGGATGATTGCATTGAGAATGAGGAACAATTAAGGCAATTTAACATCAATACTTCATTTAGATGTTCATTTTATGAAGAAGTAGCTCAACATATACGCTAAAAAATCAAAACCGAAAATCCGAATCTGGACTTAAAAAATCTGGTCCAATCCGAGCTTATTTGTATTGGATTTGGATTGTAATTTCTTCAATCCAAAAATGGAAACAACAACAACAAAAAACCTAGTATAATCCCACAAGTGGGGTCTGGGAGGGTAGTGTGTACGCAGACCTTACCCCTACCTTGAAGGTAGGGAGGCTGTTTCCGAAAGACCCCGACTCAAGAAAAGATGAAAAGAAAGTAATAGCAACAAGCACTAACAACATCAAGATATTAAGAAAACAAGCGTAATGAACAACATGTAGTAATATCCAAAAATGGATAATCAAACTAAATTTTTTATATCCTATCCGAATTGGCCGTACAGCCACCCCTAATCCCGTCCCTGATTTGTTCAACATTTTGTGGTAAATAAAAGCTGTGTCATAGCATGAAATGTGTTTGGGATTGGTGGTTAATGCCGCACATAGTTGGAGGAATAACTTGGACAGAAATTGGAGAGGAGAAAAAAGTGGGAAGGTATGGGAATTGACTATAGTTGGAGAACTTCTACTCGGACAGAAATTGGAGAGGAGAAAAAAGTGGGAAGATATGGGAATTGACTCTGGTGCTCATGCGGATGCTATGGAAGAAAAGAAGAAGGGTACACCCATTATCCACCGAGTTTCCAATCGTGCTCCTCTAATCCTCGTTAATTTCTCAATTATCAAAAAAGAATAACTTGAGGAAAGTATTAGAAGTGCTTGAAGAATCGAAAAGTCTTCTGTAGATGTTAGTGGAACTTCTCTTAGTTTTTCTTGTATACTCCTTTTTCACTTTGGAGATCCCAATCACTGTTGATCATTGGATCCTCTTTGTAAGTCACATTATTTTGTAAATATTCTCTAATTTCTTGGTGTGCTTTTATGCAGGGCAGGGGAGCTCCCCATCACACCAATAGATTTCACCTTTTTTTAGAAAAAGGCTTAAGCTCCTAATCAGGGACACCTTTCGTGCATAACACCTTTGGCCATTAGCACATGTTATGGCTGAAGTTTTCCATTCTATGAATGCACCTTTGCATTAAATTCATCTCCATCTTTGGATTCCCATGCTCTCGAGTTTGCATTTGTTCTTAGGGGAGTCAAATCTCATATCTGCATGAATAGACTTGGGGATTCTTCGACAACCTTCAATCATCTTACCATCACGTAGTGCCTTACGTCCAAGTGCCACAAGGTCATCTTTAGAGTCGTTAGACGACCATGGTAAGCATTTTTATTGAAATCTTCATTACAAACATTCAAAAACTCAACAGTAACCAATTTCTATGGCTCGTAAGTCTACATGTTGCTTGAAACAAACTACCCTTGCCTTGATCTCGACTTTTTCCTCTTTTTTTTTTTTTGGTTTCTAGTGATGTGAAGTGGATAGTTGGATGAAGCTTTTAATCAGGTTTAATAATGAAGCATCTCATCTTCTATTGAAGAAACACAAGGATGTGAAGAAGGTGACTGGATGAAGCTTCTGTTCAGGAATTTTTTATAATGAAGCATCTCATCTTCTAATTGGGAAGCACAATCCCCTTGATATCAGCACTCAATGCAACAAGGCTATGAAGAGATGAATCAACCCTTCATATTGTTGACTGCACACTCGTCACTAAGAGTAATGGGCACCTATAATACCCCATTTTAGTAGCTTTTCTCTCTCTGACAAGAATCTTCTTGTTTCACTTGGATTGTGTCTTGAAGCTCCACTATAAGGAGTCACTCAGAAGTTATAGAGGAAGCTCAATGCTTTGCATTTCCAGTAACATAATTTTTATACTCAATTATCTCATCTGTTGTAAATGTTATCTTATGCTTGAAATTTCATTTTCCAGTAATTTCTGTTAAATTTATCAATTTTCTTTTAGACCTTTTGCAAAAAGGGAGTCTTGATCAAGTCTTCTTTGCCATTTAATGTAGCCAGCTGGCATTTGTTGCTAATCGAAAGAATCTGGATCAGCACATCTTGTTGTTTGGATGGTCAGTTGGTGATGAGAAGAATGAAGCTGCAACTATTGAAATTTTGAATGATAATTGGTCTCCAAAGATTGAGGCTCAAGGTGATCTAAGCTTTCTTCCCATTCCACCTTAACTTGTTTAATCTTGCTTTCTTTTGCTTGACACAATCATTTTGCCCTGTCTGTCTTAATTTCCACTTTCATCTTTCACACATTCTCGTTTTACATAATATGAAATGCTAGTCCTGAAGATGATTATTTATTTGGGGGAGAGAATTTTGCTGGTATGATGCGAGTGAATGTCCATTACAACTGGAAGCAATATTATGATGAAAATAAATTATGCTTTGCTCTTTTTTCTTTTTGGGTTTAGAACATTTCATATTGAGAAATATTTTATTTATTGTTCTCATTTGGATGTATAGTATTTTTCTCTTTTTTCCTATAAGTTTTTCCAGTTTAAGATCTTCTAAGTGATGGAGAACTGGTGTTGAAATAATGGATCAAAGTTTAACCTCGTCAGAATGATGTAAACCTTTTTTGGACACATTAGATGATGTCAAACCTTACAACTTAAGTGATTTATAACTGGCTATCCTTGTGCATTGCGAGTTCACTTTCGTGTATTGGTACTACTTTAATTCAACAGCCCTAAAATTTTTCCGATATGTGGAAAAATTGGAAGACCAAGACAAGAAATCAATCATCTTTTATTGTTGAAAAGAGTTGGGGAGTGTTTTCTTATTGAAGTCTTTAGTGGAAGTTGATGATTAACTTCAGTGTGATGACTATTTTTGTTCATTTAGATGAGGTTGCTTCCATTGAATTGAATTGAATGTGTCTAATCTAAACAAGGAAATGGATAAAATGTGGATTGTGAAGAGGATCGAGACGAAACAATGCACTCTACAATTGTCATGTTTGCGCCTTCTGACTTTGTGTATTCAGTTTAGAAATTACATCTTGTATGACAAGATAAATTTTAACGTTTAACACTTAGTTGGACAGAGGTTTTGATTCTTTCTTTATACAAGTTTTACTGAAGGAAGACAATTTTCGGCTTGGTTTCAGACAGTGGTGATGATATCTTGATCTTGGGACTTGCCATTGACAAAGTTTCCCAAAATGGGGAAGTTAAACTGTTGCTTGGTGAAGAAGAAAAAGAAGTTTCACCATGTTGCCTTCTGCTTTGTCTTACCAATGATGGAAGGGTGTCGATTTTCCATTTTGCTAGGTAATTCCACAGCCATTTGAACCTATATGTGGTTATTTTTAATGGTTTGCACTCGTATCTATGCCGGCGACAATCTTTTTTCTGAAGGATCTATGAAGTAATTTAAATGTTTTTGTAGTGCTACTGCTGCTTCAGCGCCACCCCACTCTACTGATTCTGATGAGAAGAATGATGCTTCTATAGTGGCATCATCACAAGATGTGCTAGTTGAATCTTCCAGCGCTCGGAAGCAAATAAACCAAGTAGATTCAGGGCTGCAACCTCATGAAGATAGAGGTCATAAAATTGTTGCAACGGATGCTCTATCATCTGCAGCAGTGAAGTTTAGCTCAGAAGAAGCGATTAAAACCAGAAATCAGGTAATGATACCTGTCTCATTAGATGGAAAGCTATAAGCAGCGAGAAGCAAAGATATCTTCTATGATAATCAATCTTGGTTGAGTCCTAACAGTCTTAACTTTTTGCAGAACCAAGGTGCAAAGTTGGAACAGTCCACATCCAAAACATCTATACATGTGGATGCTGGACGTGTGAGTAATTTCAGGACGCAAGAAACTCAAAAAGTAGCTGAAGTTAAACCTGGTGCAAAGAATTTCTCAGGAAATTCCTTGGGTAATTTTGCCATTCCTTCAATTGGGCAGAGTACGGGAACTGGCAGTGTCATGGAGTTACCTGGAAAGATCGTGTCAACAGGTTCCTCTACTGCTTCGTCCCTCTCAAGCGAACTCCGCATTTCTTCAAAACTTGATGAAAGACCCTCATCCACACCATTCAGTGGTGTTCAAAGCAAAACTTTTGATTTTTCTGATAGAAATTCTTCTGGCTCAAATGAGACAGCTGGAACTTCAGTATCAATTGATTCTTTCAAGCAGCGAGCCTTGGCGGGTGCAGGGAATATTGAGTCATTACCTGCTTTTCCCGGCTCAAGGTTGCCGTCACAGAAAGGTTTTGTATCGGAGCCTTTGAAGCCTCGCTTGACCAGGGAGACTTGTGAGGGAATTCCATCAAAACAATTCCGCGATGTAAGTTTTATCTTGGATGAACTGTAAGATAGAGTGTGCTTGTGTGTGTATGTATCCTGTATGAGCAATAGCATATCAGTATGCTCTCTTTTTCTTCAGTTTCTTTTTCATTTATTTGTCATTTTTCTTTGGAAAGTTAAAATCATTCTTTTATCTATTCTGGCAAGTCTCCACGTTGACCCGGTTTTTGTTCAGTCCTTTTGGAGTGATAGAAATTGTTAGTGTCTCAATTTTTAGCAGTAAGCTAGTTTCCTTAATATAGTTAAACTAATAGGTATTCATAATTTTGGAACAATTAATATATTTTCAATTGTACATAACCTTCATATATTCTAGCATATGCTCCTCCTATGATTATTTTACTGCTTGCAGATTATTTTTTATATCATGCGAGTTTAATATTATATCCTGTGTTGTTTCTCAGATGCACGTGGTGGCATGCATTTTTCAAATTCTTTTTTCCTTTTTACATTTTTGATGAGTATATTTGAAATGGTATTGTATTCATACAGTAGTTTATCTGCCGCTTTTCTACAAGGTATTGGAACTTGCATAATCATGCCATATTCTCTATTTCCTTCAAGGTTGAGGAGATGGCCAGGAAATTGGATAGTCTTCTAGAAGGTATAGAAGGTGAAGGTGGGTTTAGAGATGCTTCCATTCGTGCTCACAGGAGTTCAGTTTTGGCATTGGAGGAAGGCATAGAGAGTGTTTCTGAGAAATGCAGGATATGGAGAGTAAGCTTTTATGTCCATTCTCTATCTCATTTGATATCTGCTATGATGGCATGTTTCTTATGCAACTTTCTCCTTTTGTCCCTGGTTTGCTGGTTTTCCTTTAATTCTCTTTTGATTTTTTTTCATAATTGCTGACTTGTGGGTTTATTCACTGAACATATAGATTTTTGCTAATCTTGCTATTAGTTTCATAAGTCAAAAATCAAGCACTTCATCTGATGTACTATAATCGTGAAAGTCCTAAACTGGCTTGAAGCTGGAACGCTGGTTTAAGATCAGTAGAAGGCACTGCTACTGTGGCTTTGCGTGGTTGAGGGTTTTGCTCCCTTGTAATTTCTATCTTCTAATTTGACAGCTGGAGCATTACGTTATTGGCGTTGATAATCTTTTCATAGTTGCATACAATAGTTCATTGTCATTACATTAGATGTGAAGGTCCCAAACTTGCTGAACTTCAATAGTAGATGAGGTGAAGGAAGAAGGCTCTCCTATGGTCTATTTCATTTTATGTAAACAAAACTAAAGCTATTTGGTTGTGATGATGCTTCTTATAAGACCATTGATTTTGCATGGTTATGATTGTGTACTAATTCCACCCGTGTGAGCTTGCTCACATTGCCTGTCGGGGACTGAGGCAGTAGTTCATTGTCATTACATTAGATGTGAAGGTCCCAAACTTGCTGAACTTCAATAGTAGATGAGGTGAAGGAAGAAGGCTCTCCTATGGTCTATTTCATTTTATGTAAACAAAACTAAAGCTATTTGGTTGTGATGATGCTTCTTATAAGACCATTGATTTTGCATGGTTATGATTGAGTCCTAATTCCACCCGTGTGAGCTTGCTCACATTGCCTGTCGGGGACTGAGGCGTAGTTGTTGTTTATGATTGTGTCCTACCATTCATATGAAAACCTTCCAAATTAAATAAGAGATTACTAAGATAAAAAAAATAGGAGATTACTAAGATATGAAGTAAGTGAAAATTGCTGCTGCCCCCAGGGCTTAGTTCAAGTGGCAAAGGTTGAGGGCTTGTGACTTACGTCACGGGTTTGTGCCCTGCGTTATGCGAACTAAGCTTGGTATTTAAGTGTAGAACCGCAGATTGGCGGGCCCATTATCCCTGAGTTTCGGAGGCTGCAATTGGTCCTAAAGATTGGCCCCAACGGATTTCTCGGTCATAAAAAAAGTGAATTGCACAGTAACCAAGACAAACAAAAAGCTGCAGCAAAAGTGAACTGGAAAAACATAGGCAACCAAACATCATAGAAATACAATTTCTCTCTAAATCTCTTCTAACTTCCATCAGATGAGTTCAGTACTATGGCATCTTTCTATTTGCGAGAAGGATTACGGCAATTATTGGGAGGAAATCGTTTGAATTAAAGAAGGTGCAACAAGCAGATGGATTTTTTCCCCTGTATTATTGATGGATTGGGACTATGTGAGAGAAGTTTTTACAAAGAGAGGAATCAGTTAGGAAATGCTTTAAATCATAGAGTAATTTTTTAAACGGGGTCATAAAGAAAGCAGTGCAGTTCTTGAAAGATGGTCATGGCGAGGGTGGAGGCATTTGTAGATTTTTTCACAAAATTCTTGGAACAGGTGTTAGCTGGTATTGAAAGATCAAGGGTCTGAAATGACTGCTAAAACAATTGAGGTTTGGGATTGGAGAAATACACGGAGTATTAAAGATTCATGTTAGCAAAAGGTTTTCTCCAGCAAGGATATGCTCTGGGAGATCATTGTTGAAGAAGCTATCCAGTTTGGGTAAAAGTTGAATTGATAGAGCTAAAAACTTTAACCACAAAAAAGAAATTTAAGTATAGTTTTGAGATGGATAGGGGAAAGGGGACAATAACACGTAGGTCTTACAAGGAAGAAGAGCTTTTGAAGTACAAGTAGGTGATGGAGAACATGTTGCAGAGGAACTGCTATAATCCAATTTTTAATAATTGTCTCAAGAAACATGTAACATATTAAAAGAAATTAGTCTCAAGAAACGTGTATGCAAATAGGTAGAGAAGCGTATAACTCATGTGGGTGTTGGGTGGAGTCACTGACATGTGTGATGAGGCAGCAATTTCTTTGTGCAAATAGCAGAGTTTTGAAATTATAGGAGAAGGGATGAGCCATTCTTCTATTAAGCCAACTAACATGGGCTGTGAGGACTCTGAATGACAGGCTGGAAGATGCTGTTATTGGATGTGGAGAAACTGAAGATTGAGAGAGAGTCGGAATGGAAGTCATTGGTTCCATATAAAAGATGAATAAATGAACAAGGTGAACAAGAACCTAGTGGGAAGAAGTGAATTGTTTTGTTCAGTTTACTTGTCTAAGAAAATTGCTATTCTAAACTACAATGAAGACGACCAGCACATATTTTGGATTGCTAAATATGATTTGTCATTTCTTCCCATGGTACTTTTCTTCGTGGTACGTTTCTTCCTACAAAATTCAAGTGCTTTCTGTTAATGGTTTGCGAATCCCTTCAATCACTAAATGATGAATTGATACCTGAGAAAACATTTTATTAATGCCAAGCACATCTTGG
Organism: Nicotiana tomentosiformis; assembly: GCF_000390325.3. Lineage (NCBI taxonomy): Eukaryota > Viridiplantae > Streptophyta > Magnoliopsida > Solanales > Solanaceae > Nicotiana > Nicotiana tomentosiformis. The sequence goes on from NC_090812.1 coordinate 140,302,205, forward strand.
AAAAAATTATGGGCATCAACTGGTGCCCTACTTTTTGTTATATAGATCTTCAGCAATGTAACCAAAGTTTTGAAAATCATGCAAGCTTAAATATTTTTTAGAGAACGGAGTCATGGTACTGATTTGAGATCGTTGTTCTTCTCTAAAATCGTAGATAATCCGCTCTTCTTCGACGTTTGGTTGGCTTCCTTGGAGGAGGGAACCAAATTTAGAAAGTTGAGATTTATGGTCCTTCTTTTGATAAAGTAAAAAAGATTAAGGTCCTTTTCCAATGATAAAATAAAATTGCAACCATTGAAAAGTATCACCGAGTCAGTATGTAGAAAGGGCTCTCATTTGGAAGTAGGGATTGCAATACCAAGATCCTTTGGTTGGTTGGAACCAATGGGAATAGAAGTAGAAGATATTTTCAAAAAATCTCAAGTTCGATTTGGACCAAGCAATTCAAGATTGCAATACTATGTTCGGTTCAAGGAGGGAAAGAGCAAGGAAGACAACCGGGGGGGGGGGGAGGGGGGGTTGCTTGTTAGAAGCATTTATGAGAGGAGTTATCCATGTATTAAAACTAGCATAACTTTATGCATTGTTTGGTTACAAAATGGGAGAAAATAATCCCCACGTAGAATCTAGCATAAGTTATAATGTTTGGTTGGTTTTTCCTTTTTTCCACATAAAACATAGCATTGCTAATACAATGTTTGGTTTATATGTTCTTTTTCGTATAACTAATACACGCATAAGTTATATGGGAATCTATGTATTATTTTATGTATAATTGAAGATGGAATAGCTAATAAATGTATCAGTAATACTTGGATTAAAACACAAAATGATAAGAATACCCTCTATTCAAACTTGTACTTTTTTGCTTAAAAAAAATTTAAAATATAGGGAAAAGGTCCAAAATTACTCCTCTACTATGGTATATTGTTTACTTATGCCACCCGTTATACTTTTCGTCCAAATCTATCCCTACCGTTAACAAAGTTTGCATAATTGCCCCTAACCCTAATGTCCCTCCACTGTGGCAGCCAACCCCTCTAATATTTTGTCCATGTCAGTTGCCAAGTCAGCAGAGTTCTTCAAAATTCAATTTCAATCGTTCTTCCTTTTTTTTAAACCTCAAATTCGAATTTCCAAGAGACCGAGCAGCTTATGGTGTTCGAATCCTCTCCAAACAGAATCAAATATCAGTACAAGCTTCGCAAGGTATTTCCCACAAGAAATTTGAACACCCAATTGATTTGAGTCACAACTTCGATGAATTTCCAGATCTGAGAACGTCGACTCGTCAATCGCATTTTACGGATTCACTTATAATTCTAGATTTCGAGGGGTTTTCAACGATTTGCTTATCAGATTCAGAACAAACATACCTCAGACCTCCGAAAATGCAAACCCAGATTCGAAGTTCTAAGCTTGGCAATGGTGCCCTAGTTCTAAACCCCAAATCAGTGATGGGATTTCAAACCCAACTTCCAAATCCAAGTTTCAAGAGTAGAGATCAAGGATAAATTTTTAGTTAAACACTAGATTTCTCAATGAAGAATAAGAATTATAGCATGTTTGGCCAAGATGGAAAAATCAACTTATTTTGAGAATTGCTTTTTTCAAAAGTGCTTTTTGAAAAAGTACTTTTAGAGAAAAGCAGTTTGTGTTTGGCTAATCAATTTGAAAAGTACTTTTGAACAATAATTTGTGTTTGGCCAAGCTTTTCGAAAAATGCTTTTAAGTGTCAAATTACAAATAAGGATATGAAGAGATTTGCTAAATAGTTAATATTATATAAGTAGATAAATAATTACAAATATTTATTATTAAAGATAATAATTAAGTTTTTTATTTTATTTAAGTAAAATATAAAAATAAAATTGAAAAGTACTTTATTCTTTCAAGATAATTTAAATATATCAAAAAATCATTTAATAAATATGAAAGTTCATCCCAAAAGTCATTTTATATTACTTAATAGTTTAAACTAAGTAAGGTTATTTTGGTATATTTAATATTTTGCAAAGAGTATTTTTGGTAGGAAGAAAAGTCAAAACTGCTTCTGCTTCTGGGGAGAAGCTACTTTTTTCTGATTCTTCAAAATTGCTTCTGCTTCTAGCCAAAAGCACTTTTTTCCCCCCAAAAAGCTTGGCCAAACACCTCAAATTGAGGAAAAAAGCACTTTTGGCTTGGGGAGAAGTTTGGCCAAACAAGCTATTAGTGAGATATCAGATTTTAGAAGCAAACCATGAAGAACAAATATGAAGCAGACACAGTTTTTCTATTTTGGATAATTTTTTAGTTAAACGTTTGATTTCTCAATGAAGAACAAGAACAAATGAGCTTCTATTAATTGTGTTTGAATCATTTGGCGGTTGTTGGGTGGAAAGTGAGTTGAACATTACAAGCACCTAGTGCTAGATTAGCTTGGAGATCGAAGTTGTGGCTGGAAAAAAAGTTATTCAAATTTGAGAAGAAAAATATATGTTATTGTTTATTGGGAATTAAATTCAGTTGGTTGTGTGTTTGTGGAGCTGAAAATTCACTAAGATCTGGAGTAGAACTTTTGAAGAACACCATTACCTGGGTTCGTTGGGCTTAAAGCTTGAATTTTTAAAAGATAATTAGGAGTTATTTGTTGTCTGGGTTTGATTTGGAGCTAATCTTTGGTCTTCAAAACATCTGAACTTAACTACTTGGGCTATAAAATCATGATTAGCTATTCTGGAGATAACTTGGAACTGGAAAGAGATCTAAAGACTCCATTGGAAACATTCATCAAAGCTTCAAATCTGGTGGTTTTGATCTTTAAATGATGACCAAAATAATTCTTGAGTTAAGACTTAAGAGAATGAGAAGAAGATGAGAATATTTTAATAAGAAAAGGGGTGGGTTAATTAGTGCGACTTACTGACTTGGCAGCTGACATGGACAAAATATTAGAGGGGTTGGCTGCCACAGTGGAGGGACGTTAGGGTTAGGGGCAATTATGCAAACTTTGTTAACGGTAGGGATAGATTTGGACGAAAAGTATAACGGGTGGCAGAAGTAAACAATATACCATAGTAGAGGGGTAATTTTGGACCTTTTCCCTAAAATATATTACTCCCTCCGTTTCAATTTAGATGATGTAGTTTGACTTGACACAAAGTTTAAGAAAAAAAAGAAGACTTTTGAAACATGTGGTCCTAAAATCTTAAGGGCAAAAGCTTTTTGGGGCCATGATATTTTTGTGGCTATAAAAACTTATCATTAAGAGTAAAGTGGGTAAAATAAAACGTTTAAAGTTAAATTGTTTCCAATTATAGAAATGTGTCATTCTTTTTGGAACAGACTAATAAAGAAAGTGTGTCATTTAAATTCAAACATAGGGAGTAACAATTTTAATAAAATAAACTAGATAAATAATAAATAATACTCACATTACATTTCTATATTACTAATTCCTATTAGGGGCAAAGTGAGAGTGGCCTTTGGTGGACAAGATGAAGGGAGCGATGCTGAGATGGTTCGGACATGTGAAGAAGTGATGTATAAATGCCCCAGTGAGAAGGTGTGAGGTTGACAGTGGTGGTCTAAGGAGAGGTAGAGGTATGCCGAAGAAGTATTAAGGAGAAGTGATTAGACATGTCATGACACATCTTCAGCTTACCGAGGACATGGCCCTAGATAGAAGGATATGGAGGTCGAGGATTAGGATAGAAAGTTAGTAAGTAGTCGAGTTTAGAACACCGTATTTGTTCCTTAATTTCCATATCAGTATTATTATTATTTTTATCATTCTCGTATTATTTTATCCCTCGATTTCTACTATATCTGTTGTTTCTTTTGCTTCGGTTATGTTATTGCTTTGTTATTTGCTGTTGTTACTGTCCATGTCTTCATAATTCTCAACATGGCTTCTTCACTACTATTTTCTTTCTCAAACCTGCTTTGAACTGCTTTTCTTTAGCCGAGGGTCTATCGGAAACAACCTGCCTACCTCCACAAGGTAGGGGTAAGGTTTGCGTACACCCTACTCTCCCCAGACCCCAGTGTTATCAAAGGCTCGCTCAAAGCGCACTTAAGCCTTGAAGGGAAGCGCAAAACATGTTGAGTGCTTCGGTTCGCTTAGTTGGCGCTTTACTGTCGTGTTCAAGGGTCTAAGGCATACTTTTCTTTGCCAATAGGCATTATCCAGGAGAGGCGAAACTAAATTATTGATATTTCACTTTATCTTAATTTTCTTTCAATTTCTTTATCCAAATATTTGGTGTTCATGCTTATAATTTTTAGTCTTGGACTACACATGTTTTTATAATTTTTTCTTCAGTTGCGCCTTTCTTCATTGAAGCTCACGCTTTATTTGCTTTTTGTGCTTAAAGCCCCAATGGACTTTAGCGCTTTTTTGCGCTTTTTGCTTTTGATAACACTGCCGGGCCCCACATGTGGGAATACACTAGGTATATTATTGTTTTTGTAATCCCTGCATAACTAATCTCTGCATAATCAGTGTTGTGAAAAGCTGGCGCTTCCTCGCTTAAAGCGAGAAGCGAAGCGAGGCGACCCATCGAGCGCTTCTGCTATCTGAAGCGTAGCAGGTATTCAAAAGCGCTCGCTTCCCACTAAAAAGCGAGAAGCGAGGATGCGAAGCGATGCGTAAGAAGCGTGCGCTTCTATGTTTTAAAGGGCTGCCCACCTATTTAATTAAAAAGGATGTTCTTTTTTTAAAACATATCGACCAGCAGCAACAGAGAAAGAAAGAGGCGACTTGGGTTCAAGTCTTCTTAACATATCGACCACCTTCTTCTTCTTATTCTTCTTCTTCTTCTTTCACCGTTTCAACGTCCAAATAGCAGCTAAATGCTGGTGATATTTTTTTTTTCCTTCAGTTCTTCTTTCTCATTCTTCTCCTCTTCTTCTTCTTCATTTTCTTGCACTGTTTTTTCGTTTGAAATGCTGTCCATTTTTTACTGGAATGGTATACTGCCCTTCCTCTTATTTTTATGTCCTTTATTCTTAGTTCTTATTAGTTGATGAAGAAGAAGTTGAAGAATATGACGAGCAATATAATACTGATAGTGGGATACAAGAATTTGACAATCTTGTAGAAGAATAGGATGCTCATTTTGTGCTTTAATTGATGCTACTCTTTAGTTTTTACATTGAAGTATTGAATGTTGTCTATGCAATATTTATTTTAATTATTTTTTAAAAAATTCCGCTTCACTTCAAAAAAGCGAACGCTTCGCTTCTCGCTTCTCGCTTTAAGCGAAAAGGGGGTTGTCGCTTTTCCTCGCTTCACGCTCTTCACAACACTGTGCATAACTAATCCCTACATAACCAACTCCTACATAACCTATTCCTGAATTACTAATCCTTGCATAACTCGTGTTCGAACCAAATGACCCCCAAGTGTCATACAATTCACCCTTTTTATCCCGTTGGAAAGGGCTAAAGAAGAAGTTCTTTGTTCTCAAAAGCTTTTCTCCTTCTTTAGGAAACTTGTTCAAATCAAACCAACAATCTGCATGTCCATTCAAGTCAAATCATGTACAACTTTTTTATTTGATTCTGCAACTATTTCCATTGAGTCATCGACTATTTTAATTGAATCTTCGACTCCTTCAATTGATTTTTCAGCTTCAACATCTGTCGTTGAGTTTCAATCAATTTCTATTAAGTCTTCAACCGTTTCTGTTGAGTCCTCAACTATCCATTGATTTTTCAACTCTCTTTTAAAAGAAATATACTCATACAACTTACACTCCTGGAGTATCTTCTTTACTAATTTTTACTAGGACTAGTATTATTTACGTGAGATGAAAGAACTTGGATATTGAAAAGAAATAACTTAAAAAAGTTATAAACCAAAGTGGTTGCGGGAACGATATGCTTTGGTTACCGACATAGGCTTCCAAGAATACAAAGAAAATCTGAATAGAGGTAGTACTAGTAGTAATCAGAAGTAATAAATGTTCTTTGACAATAAAATGCTACTATTGGAAAGTGAGTACTATTTATCGCTTTTGACCTCTTTAATGGCAACGATAAAATTGGAGAAGAAATTTAATTTTCCTTTATTTTCTAAAGTGACAGATATTTTGAAACATTTTTTGGGCCAAAACAACATTTGAAATGGGACGGAGGGAGTATAGGCCAATTCTCCCAATCTCTTCTCTTGTATTTCCACTTCCTACCAGAATTACTGCTGGATGAGTTTTAGAAATATTTCTTCTTCTAATTGCAGGGGGTAATGGATGAGCAACTTGGCGAGATACAGCTTCTCCTTGATAAGACAGTACAAGGTATATATAACCGATCTTGTCCACTAAGTAGGCTGCTTTATTATTCTTATGATCTCCTAAGTAAGTTTATTGTTAATCATTTATTTGATATAGACATCATAATTGTGACAAAAAAACGATGAAGCAAAGCTTTAACAAGACAAATGGGTAAAGTTTCTTTTACTCCTATTTGGAGTTCAATCATTCCCAAGATCTGGATATGAAGTGCTACACTTCTAAAAAGTTTTGAATTGTCATCTTCACAGTTCAGTTTACACCTCAAAAGTTTAGGAAGACTATAACTAGGCAACCAAGTTACCATGTTGGGATGTGCAAGCTGTAGTTGCGGATGATTTAATGTTGTTTTATAATCTGGTACCGAAGATAGTCCTCATAATTAGCTCAGTCAAAGTAATAGAATAAGTATTTTGGTCCTTTGCATCCGGTGAAGGTAAGCTTCTAGCTTCAATGGTTTGATTTTCAACAGCCTGCTTTTCAGCCATTTTTCTTTCCTTTTTTTTTGGTTGAAAAGAAGAAAGAATTTGGTGAGGATGGAATGGATTAAGGAAAAGGACTAACATCCAGGCTCCGATGCCATGTGAGGAACGTGGAAAATAGAGGGGAATTTGGGAATAGAATTGCTTAATTATTCCCTCAAGCATGTTGGGATTTTAATTGTGTTTACAAGTAATCAGAAAGAAAGTAATTCCTCTTCCTATTTACACAATAATTTGAATTTGAGACGTACCAAGGGTGTGGCCTAGTGGTCAATGAGGTGGCGTTGAACCATGGGGTTTCAGGATGAAATCTCAACGGAGGCAAAAGCACAAAGTGTTTTCTTCTCATTTGTCCAAGCCTTGGTAGATAGAGTTATCCAATACCTGTGCTGGTGGGAGGTAGCTGGTAACCCGTGGTTATAAAAAAAATTCGGATTTGAAACATTTCCTATATTTACAAGTAATGGGTTCTTACGATTACCAATTTCCTAAAAAGAAAACCGACCTAATTCTTAGCACAATTCTTTTTCCCATTTCTCTGATTTCTCATACTGGTCTTTGCCAATGTCAAATCAGTCGTGGGATATGTTCAGAGGGCATTATCTTATGAAATTTTTGTGCTTTGCCGCATCAGCTTCAGAATGTACATCTGGAAGCACAAGGGATATGTTCAGAGGACATTATCTTCCTAGCACCCTGCTTCGTCTCTCTTCAATTTCTCTGTCTTCAATTACCTCTCTTTTGGGATGTTGGAGCTTAAAACCATATAACCGTACCACAATCACTGCATTTATTTGAAAGAAACAGCTTGTGATTAAAGACATTGAGAGTATTGCCTGTTCATTTTAATAACCTTATTATTGTTGATAGCATTTATCTCATAATTTTATGGTGTATGCTCTCTTTATTCTCAGTTTTGGCGAGGAAAGTATACATGGAAGGAATATTTAAGCAAGCTACTGATGAACGGTACTGGGATCTCTGGAATCGCCAGAAATTAAATTCTGAACTGGAGTTAAAGAGGCAACATATAAAGGAAGTTAATAAGGTGCCAACAGAATGTTCAATGCTAATGCTTTTGTTCCTTCCTGTCCTAAAGTTTTCCTTATCACTTCTGATTTTCTCCTTTCTGTAGAGCTTAACCAGCCAGCTGATTGAATTGGAAAGACATTTTAACACACTTGAGTTGAATAAGTTTGGTGACACTAGCGGGATACAAACAAGTAAAAGAGGTTTCCAGAGCAGGCCTGGACAACCCAGGTATTGGTTTGGCTCTTTATTTTTTGGCTACACAATTAGTTTATCTTTGTTATGATTGTCTACTTTCTGCTATCACTTCAAATTATTGCACTTGTTGCATCCAACTTTCTTTCCTCCCTACAAGAGTAAATTTATTTCTCCAACCTGCTTTCCCTCTGTATTGGAACCTTCTTTTTCTTGTCTTAATGATCAAATTTAGGGTGAACTTCTGATCTATTCACATTCCAGGCATGTCCAGTCCTTGCACAGTTTACGTAATACAATGACCACACAACTAGCAGTAGCAGAGCAGCTCTCTGAAAGTCTCTCGAAACTGATGACTGATTTGAGCATAGATTCTCCTGCAAAAGGTCAGAATGTTAGGAAGGAATTGTTCGAGACAATTGGTCTATCCTATGATGGTGCCTCTTACAACTCTCCAGTTGGGGAAAAGGCTGTAGATACACCTTTTAACAAAGAATTATCAGCATTTCTTGCTGTTAAAGAGCGATCCAGGAGAAAGCAAACGAGCCCTGTGAAGAGCGCTGAACCAGAGACAGCAAGGAGACGCCGTGACTCACTTGATCGGGTAATATTCCAACCTTCTCTTGAGATGCGGATAACGTTACCTTGAACACGTTTATACATGGGCCTGTGCTTTGTTGTGTCAAATGTCATTTCAATATGAATAATTGCTGCTGTTATATGTTGCTGATCCAACTGCTGTTAACCCTCATTACTTCACTTATTGTGCACATGAAGGAGTGACATTCAACATATGTTCTGTAGTATAAGATAACAGATGATTCAGGTTTCATGAGGCAGCTCTGGATCAGAAAAAGCTACATCCACTGCAAAAAACTGAAAAATTTCAGTTTTTTCATGGTTAATCTTTCTATAGTTTTGGTTCGCTTTTTGGTTTCGAGGATCCGGTAAAAACTATAAAACTGGACCAAATTTTTGAAAAATTGAACCGACGGACGCCCACCCCTATGAAGAATTAGGGTTAAGAAGGAAAGCTATAGTTGGGATAGAAGAATCCGAAGAGTCGTCCAAATGATTTAAATACTATTTTCGATTATTGGAGAGGCTGTATGATTCAAGCAAATAGTATCTGGAATAGTGAACAGTCATCAAAAAATCACCTTACGGTATCACCTGAACAGTTATCAGAAAGTCACCATAAAAAAATTGGTACTTGTAGTTACTGATCTACTATTACATTACTGTTATTTCGGTAAGTATTACATTTACTGTTATCCAACTGTTACTTAAGCTTTGTTTATGTTATATGCATCTTTTAATTTTTAATATTGAGGCTTGAGGGCCAGAATCTTGTCGAAAAGGTTTTCATTTTCCGAATGTCGACTAGAAGTTTCTGGAGAAGTGGTTGGGACAATGGATGGGATAGTGGTTGAAAGAACGGTGAGAATACTAGCCGAAAAGAGGGGGATATTGGAAAAAGACTCATTGTTGGTGAAACAGTGATAGGGAAAAAATGGCGCCACCAGTAATTTAAACAGAAGACTAAGTTGGCATGTAAATATCTGACAAGACTAAGTTGCTTACAAGACCTTCAAATCTTGGATTAAAAACCCCTTAGTAAAAATATCTGCTGATCTGTTGGCACAAATGGCAAGCACATACTTGTTTTTACAAACAGAGTAGAAATCACGTTCAAAGAAATTGCTCTAAGCCTACTTTGATTGTCTTGGAAACAAAGTGATATTAATACGAACTAAATGTCTTTCCCTTTTGTGTGCTTTAATAAAAAAACCAAAAAATATTTTTCTCTATCAGAATTGAAGAAGACATCGTTGGATTACCTTTTGGAGAAAAGTACGGTTCCTAAAAAAATAATCGCACTACCTTTAAAATAACCGTGTAGTTCAACCGTGTTGTAACTTCTGTGGCGCTAACCTCGGGATGTAGACCAAAGAGGAGTTGGCTTACAAATAAGTATTTTCATTTCAGTTAGTAGCACGTGTGATGGAAATTTCCATTCAGTCTATAGATGATTTTGAAACAAAAAGAACAACATGTTGGGCTTTGTGAATACTAGACATAAACTTTAGGGAATTGCAGGGAGCTTCACTAGGTTGTTGGGAGTGGGTAACCACAACGCAGGTTGGCTTTATACTTGGAATGGCGACCTAAGAGGAATTGGTTCACAGTAGGTATTGCCAGTGGCATCTTTCAGCAATTAGCTTGTACAATGGAAGGTATATGTATTTAAATTATTTTGCAGAGCAAACGAAAGACAAGCTGTCAAGCATTCTGAATACTTGATTACCTAGTAAAGCACAAACTACAAAGTAAAAGTAGCTATTATGTCTTTGCTGACTGTTAATCCATGGAGCGATGTGAGTAAACTGCACAGGTTAGTGTGGAGTATGTAGTTGGGAACTTGTAATTAAGAGGGTAACCTTTAGCATCTATTCTATTTGTTGTTCCTTAAATTTGTTGTGCAGTTTTTCATAGATCTGAAGCTTCATTATTCCTTTAAAGCTAAAGTTTCTCCTGCTGCATTCCTTAAATTGGTATCTGAAGAAATATACTTGGTAGTTGGCATTTTTATGCCTATATAATCATTAAGTGCTGGTTTTATCATTCATCTTGTTCTACGCTTAACTTGTACGCATCATTTGTGACCTTTGGCAGAATTGGGCTAGCTTCGAACCTCCAAAAACAACTGTGAAAAGGATTGTCCTGCAAGAAGATCGTCAGAAGGATATTGCAAATAGGTCATCTTTGTCACTGGATAAGAAACATCACCATTCTCAGATGCGAGAAAGATCAGCGACTGCTCAATCTAATATCTTTAATGCCTCTTCCACCTCCTCACAGCAACTTAAAAGCAAAGGTTTCCACCCTAAACCAAATAATATGGTGAATGTGTGCTTCATTAAATGGATGTTATGTAATTAAGTATATTTTGCTGAAAAATATGTAGGTCTTCATGATATGCCAGCAAAGCAGTCCACTGAAAATCCTTTTTTCCAATGGGCTGATGGACTTCCAAGACATGCAGCTGAAATGCCACCAATGAGTTCTCCAGTATCTTTACTGCAGCGTGAATCACAGTCAATCGCGGTCACTAGCCAATACTGTTCAGTAGATACTCACAATCTTGCTAAGGAAAGATCAGGTAGCAGCACGATACCTCTTAGAGATACTGTTCAAACAGGTGGACTGAAGGCTATTCAGCAATCTGAGAACAGAATGCAGCAGCCAAACTCATCGAATCCTCCTGCACAGACATTTACCCCAATCAAGTTTTCAATTGAGACTTCAAATGCGGTTGATAAACCTGGAATCACCAAACCTACAATCAGAGATTGGAAGAATGCAGCGGTGACTAGTGAAAGCACGCAGTTTGAATCTAGCAGTAGTCCTAACTATTCCTTGTCCACTGCAGCTGCTGCTGATTCTCCCTTCACTCTATCTGCGAAGGTCATACACTCTGAAGTTGTGAATGCGAGCCAGGTTACTGAGAATCCATTTTCTTCCCAAGCATCAACATGGAGTTCCTCGTCCCAAGTAAAAATCACGCCATCAGCATCTGCGTCTTCTTCACAAGAGCCAATGTTTTCACCAATATCATCTACATCATTTGAATCCATTTCTAAAGCCAATATGGGTTCTAGTCAAAAGGTCTCTCAATCTCAATCATCAGCTGCTTCTATGACGCAGTCTTCATCTCTTCTGAGCACTCAAAAGTTGGATTCCTTACTCATTACCCCTCCCTCGGATGGTACAAAGTCTGAGTCTCCAACAGGCTCGTCTCTGCCTTCAGTTGCCATACTTGATACGAAGGCTGATAAGAATTCCGACAGACCAGCTTCAATTGCGAATCTAAGTACGAAGATGGATACACCACAAGATTCAGCTTCACAGCCTCCAGTATCTGTCAGCGTATCTAATTTACAAACTGGACCGTCGGTCCAGTCAAAATCCACTAACGAACAATCAGCCAGTTTAAATTCTGCAAATCAGATCAGTTCTGGTGGGACATCAAGCGAAGTCTTAGATGTGGGCTTGAATACTACACCAGGACAGCCATTTTCTGCTTCTGCCATTTCACCACCAATAGCGACATCAAGTACTGGTAGTGCAATTAATGTGAAAAGTGGTAGTTCAGATGTTGTCAACCACGAGGATGAGATGGAAGAAGAAGCTCCTGAGAGTAGTCAGATGACTGAGAATCCACTGGGAAACCTGGCTGGGTTTGGTATTGGGACTGCTGCTACTCCAGTTACTGCGAAACCTAATCCATTTGGTGCAGTATCACCCAGTAAAGCTTCATCTCCGGCAAATTCCTTATTTACAAGTACAGCTTCAGGCGGTGAGCTATTTCGACCAGCATCGTTTAGTTTCCAACCGATACAGCCACCCCAACCGTCAGCATCTGCAAATTTTGGTGCTTTTCCTGGTAGCTTCAGCCTCAGTTCCACGAGTCAAGCTCCGGCGATGGGTGGGTTTGGCCAGCCGGCTCAGATTGGACAAGGGCAGCAAGCTTTAGGATCAGTTCTTGGTACTTTTGGACAATCAAGGCAGATTGGTGCTGGGCTACCCGGAACTGGTGCGGCATCTGCAAGCTCTTTTGGGAGGGGTTTTGTAAGCAATAACTCTGCTGGTGGTTTTGGAGGCGGGTTTTCTGGAGTTTCTTCTACTGGTGGTGGGTTTGCCAGTCTGGCTTCTGGTGGTGGTGGATTCACTGCCGCTGCTGCACCTGGTGGTGGATTTGCTGCCGCTGCTGCACCTGGTGGTGGATTCGGTGCTGCTGCTGCTGCTGCTGCTCCCGGTGGCGGATTTGCTGCCGCTGCCACATCTGCTGGTGGATTTGCTGCTGCTGCCACATCTGCTGGTGGATTTGCAGTTGCTGCCACAGCTGGTGTTGGATTTGCTGCTCCAACTGCTGTTGGTTCAGGCTTTTCAGGTATGTTTCTTTGCTATTCGACCAAATCGTTCCTATTTGATTTGGATTAAGTAGAATGTGAAATTTTTAAATAGCAAAGAAAAGTGAGTCCTTTCTTTGTTATGAAGAATCTTGTGACAATTTATATATGGTTTCCCTCACTGGAATTTTAAACTATTTTGTCTTATGGATTTCTCATTGTTTGAAATTTCCAGCGAGGGAAACCATATATAAAAAAGAAAAAAATTGTCTTTTGGAAAGCGAGTGAGGAATATTGTTCTCTCTTCTATCTGTGGTACACACTAGTATGCTTAATTTGTTACTTTGTGTGACTCAAATGATTTGAAATTTTACATAATACTACTGATATAGATTACTTGACATGGTAAGATACCCTCGCTTATATGTCTGATTTTTTCAACTGTGCTAAATTTTGAAGGCGGTGGTTTTGGAGCTTTTAGCAGCCAACAAAGCGGTGGCGGTGGCTTCCCTGCATTTGGTGGGAGTTCAGCTACTGCAAGACCACCTTCTGAACTCTTCACGCAGATGAGAAAGTAGTTCGACTGACACAAATCTTGTAAAGAAAATTAATCAGAGAAACAAGGAGGATAAATGAGTGCTGTAGAAGAAGTTGTACTTAGTAGATTGTTCCAGTTCACTCTTTGTTAGTACAAATTATCTCCTGTTATATCAGTTGTGGATGAAGCTGAGTGATGGGACAGACTCTTGCATCTTTGTTGTGTATTATTTCATGTCACTTTTGCTCTTGGCGAGTTGGAGCAAGCAACTACACTTATCCTACAGCTTTATCCCACGTCTACCCTTTTCTTTTTTTTATGGATTGAGACTCTGGAAACTCATTTTATTCCCCTTTTTCATTGCATTATTCCCTCGTTATTCCAAAAAGAAAAAGAACAGAAAAAAAAAATCTCTGGCCATAAAAGAGTAGATTTTTGGCTTGGACCTAGTTACAAAATTGCGCTGAGCCTGATGTGTCAAGCTCCTATGTCATTTGATTGTTGTATTCTGAGATAGCTAATTTCGGGATTGTTATCGCACATTGAATGTGGTATAAATATAACACTGAAATTGTGTTATAATTTATCTTGGAATTACTATACCAAAAATAATATTCAACTAAATATGAAATTAAATAATACCACATTCTATTTCGTGATTTTTTTAGGTTCTTTATCCCATGAACCAAACAGAGGAAATGTCAGAAGCAGAGGGCAAACATGTTTAGTTGTAAAACAACACTTCTACCGTTCTGCTCTGTTGGTAATCACGACCAACCCCAAATTACTTCGAACAAAAACGCTTTAACATACTCAGATTCTCTTATTGTTTCACTTGGACAACGTTAAATTTCACGAGTGTAGCCTGTTATTTACTTTTTTTAGTTGATTTTCCTTTACATTGTTAGCGCAAACTTATTGCTAATGGATGTTTGTTTTAAATATTTTGATAATAGAGGTGAAATTATACTTTAATTGATAGGATGACAAATAAGAAGATATGCATTTAGAGTTTTTTTGTTTTTTTTTTCGAGGATTTTGCACCCATATATAATTGTTTTTAAATTTGTTTTTTTGAATGTCCTTCAAAGATTCGGAAAAAGTTCCTTACATCTTTTTCAAGTCAGTTAAATAGGGTAAAAACTGGAAATAAAAATTAGAATAGAATAGTCCAAACAAAAACTAATTAACTACAATAATGCTTGAGATGCGCTCAAATGGAGTGACACGATTGGAGAAGATTCATACAGATCTAAAGTTGAATTAGGTATTGATGAGTAATGTATTAGCCAAATGAATAATTATCATAGAACTAGTCGATTTATTTATAAGAGTTCGTTGCAATTAAATTGAGTGACGGTGATGAGGACAGTCATTTTGGTCTTATAATTCTGCAAGCTACAAATCTTTATTTCAAATGCTATTTTTACTATTGGGAGAAATTCAAAAATAGCCAGATTTACAAGTAGTAATTGAAAAATAGCTACAGTTTCAAAAGTAATAGAAATTTAGCCATTTTTTTATGTAAAGATAAATCTGAACGAAAACACCGTTCAAAATCCGGAAAATATTCCAGCATAATATACTGGAGTTACAGTATAATATACCGGTCCAACATAATATGCTGAAAGTTCATACACAGGTGCTCCAAATCTCCAGTATATTATGCTGAAACTTTCCGCGTTGGAATTCCCGCATAATATGCTGGAAGTTCATACACAGGTGCACCAATCTCCAGTATATTATGCTGGACCGGTCCGTGTTGCAGCAAAATAGTGGCTATTTTTCAATGACTTTGCAAACACTTGCTATTTTTGAATTATCGGTCCGAAAACTGGCTAGCCCGTGCTATTTTATTATTTTCTACTGACAGATTGGTGAAAACATCATATTTTTGTTCTTGTTGTTCATCGTCATCCATCGTGGTTATTGTTATTTGTTTGCACTTATGTTTTTATAAGTTAAACTAAGTCATGTCTGTCATTGTAATTTATAGCCT
Organism: Nicotiana tomentosiformis; assembly: GCF_000390325.3. NCBI lineage: Eukaryota > Viridiplantae > Streptophyta > Magnoliopsida > Solanales > Solanaceae > Nicotiana > Nicotiana tomentosiformis. The sequence goes on from NC_090812.1 coordinate 140,317,633, forward strand.
TTATATTTTCTTCTATTGTTACTATTATAGTTATCTTTGTTGGTATTTCGATAATTATTGTTATTAAAACAACAGTAACGCTTCTACTGCTGCTACTACTTGTAGCTTTGCTAAAATAATGATCCTTGTCTCGTCTTAGTAAATTATTCGTTAATTAAAAATGATTTAATTAATTGGTTAATCATTGTTTCTACCCAATTGAGCAAGGACACAATTTAAAGATAATATAGTCGATGAAGTTTTCTGTCGAGCAATCAAAATCTCTATATTGGTGTTTCTTTCCCCCCTATTCATTGTTTTCCGTTAATATAAGCAAGCTTTCATTCAATACTCTTTTCAATTCTCTCGTTGCAAATTGTGATTTGGACATCGACTTTTCTGTACGATACTGACAGTCTAATTTAGCATGCGGACATGGTCTTATCGTATGAATATCATTTGCTCTGCCTTACATCGCGCTTCCAAAACATCTGAGGAAGGCGCTGCCTAACAGGTGATATCAAATTTAATTAGTTACAAGTAAGTTGGAAACATTTGACTCTTTTGACCACAATTGTTGATGACATTTGTTTCCATTCAATTCCCTTCACTTTCTACCCTTTCGAATTGTAAACATCTATGTTATGTGATTGAGAATATCAAAACTAGTGATGACATTCTCTAACTTATTCGATATGGTATGGCTATCAACAAACAATCTTTTGAAAAGAATGCCATGGAATAACTGATCAAAATTAAAAAGAACCTTTTTGATGTATAGTTTTTCTGGTATTTGGTACATACTTAAGGAGCAAAATATTCTTACATTCTCAAATGTGTACTGTGAGGAAATACTCTTATTTCATTTTTTCCTAGATGCCTTTTTTTTGGGTACTCTAGTATATGGACAGAGTTGTTGTCTCAATCCTACATGTTTTTGCCTATTGGTTATTAATATACAGGTTAAAGTTTATGGCTAACCTCTCACCACAATGGTAACACTAATTTTTTTTCCTCGTGACATTAATTATTATTTTTATTTATCAATATTTTAAATTTTTTTATTATATATAAGGGCAGGGGAAATGGAATTGGGAAGGAAATTACAAGGTGCATAATCAAAATATAGGTAGTCTACCAACTGACCTACTAAAGTCTTCATTTTAATTATTTTTTCAATTAGAAAGGTGAGAAAATTAGGACTTATGGGCCACATGAAGTTTCACCTATTGGAAGTCCACTACAAAGGAAAGTACAACTTTATTCGTTCATATTATTTAATTTGATTCAGTACGTGATTTAAGAAAGAAATATAAATTTTTATAATATGTTGATTTAAACATATTATAATATTTGGGTATGTATGTATAATATTTGAAACTTGTAATCTTAAATATTTCGAAGTATTTGTGTGTCTATAGAAGCTTTTAATTAAAAAAATAGAAATGAATTATTCTTTTTTAACGAACTAATAAAAAATAGTGTCAAACAAAGTGGAATGGAGAGAATATTATTTATGCGATTTAAACTTTCTTTTACACGTACACTTCTGAGCTAGCACTATAATGTTACTCTGCCGTAGCAATACTATTAAGCTTTAATTTTATCATCGACATTTGAAAATGATTTTTTTTAAAAGATAAAACTCATATGAACTTCTAACACGATATACGCCGCTCCACCATGCCAATCTAAGTTTGAGTTCAAACAAGGAATACGCCATGCGTTTTATAGATGCTACTCCATGCGTTTCAATCTATACATTTTCCTTATTAGTTTATTTAATAAAAATACACATTTCTTGTTAATAAAATGAGTTAAAAATCAGAAAATTAGAGAAGCAAAGAAACGTTAATTCAATAAACAAAATAGAAACTAATTCTTAGCCCACAAGTTGCTTGTGTCTCCTTACTCCTTAGGGAATTTAATCTCCTCATTGTTGCTTAAGGTATATGAATTAATTCCTATCACGATAGAACAAAAAAGTTATTCTGTAAAAGCGGCACTTCAATTTACAAACAAAGGAAGAGTGAGATGGAGAGGTGCAATCCAAAATGTGTCTCTTTCATTTTTCATTCACACCCTTTAAAGGAATACCCAACAATCCCCCACATGAATGAAGAATGGACATATGTGTAAAACCATGCATGAAAAATTATGTGATTCGCAAGTAAGGATTAATCGCATCTGGATAAGCAGGTTTACCTTTGAACTTCCCGTAGTGAGCTTATGCCGGACATACTTGGTCAATTGGTAGATTTGATATCTTTGAACCGTCGAGCTTTAGTGTATACATAGACAACCATAAGTCACACAATCAATCCTTCAATCTTTAACCGTCTTTGGTTCTCATTGTTGTATTTATTTAAGCCATGAACACCGCTTAATTTTATAAGTGCATAGAGAATTGACCTTACCGAATTCTTCTTGAAGCAGCTTATACTTCACACTTACATAAATGATTCCTAAATAAGTAGTTCTGTAGATACACTATTTGACATACCCCGTATCAAACTTAGAAACTATTAAAAAACCTTAACGTTTTATCTTTGTTACTGAACATTGTCTTCATCATGAGAATGGATCAAAATTTTGATTGACAATGTTGAATCGTCACTAATGACTTTGTTTGATCTCCTTGAACCTAGATCTTGGGATCCCCAGTCTTCTAGGTAGAGTTACTGCTACAATGACTTGTCCTTGGCCATAGTCTCATTCTCTTCGATGACTTCTCAACCGCCTCTCTAGTTAGGCCTTTTGTATGCGGATCCGACACGTTATCCTTTGAATTTACATAGTCAATTATGATAATGAGAGTAGTTGTCTAATGGTATTATATCTTCGTCGTATGTGACGAGATTGTTCGTTATGCATAACGCTCCCAACCCTTCCTATTGTCGCTTGACTATCGCCAATGTATGCATATAGGTACTAACAGTTTGGCCAAAATGAAATATCTTCCAAGAAATTCCGGAGCCATTCAGCTTCTTCGCTGATCTTGTCTAAAGCTATAAACTCAGACTCCATTGTAGAGCGGGCGATGCATGTCTGTTTGGACGACTTCCAAGACACTACTCCTCCACCAATGGTAAAAATGTGTCCACTTGTGGATTTTATTTCAGTTGATCCGGTAATCTAATTTGCATCACTATGCCCCTCAATAATCATTCCGCCTTTTTTTTCTCCTAGCATTTATATGCTATTTATTCATATATACGTCTATATGATATGCAAATTATAGCACATTCATTAATGAAATAAATCCAACTTGCTAGGGATTTTTGTCATCTTCATCGGTTGATTCACCTCATTATAGACCAACGTATTAATACATTTGTTCATATATAGTCATGTCTATACAAAAACGTACAAACACATCGTTTCATGAGAAGATACAACCTTCCAAGTGACACCATTTTATAAAAGAACGAAACAAGAAAGAACAACCTCTCTAGAAAGGCACGTGAACAACTTTTGCGTGAGTAGTTTTATCAATTAGTCATCACTGGTCAAGTAATGAATACGCTGACTACCATATCAATATCTACTAAGAATTTATGAGGTCCAAAAATTATATCATCTAGTTCTTCTAAATAATACAGACATTGCGTCTAACATTGGTTTTTGTCATGCATAAGCTAAGCACCCGCATATTTCAAATATTTCATGTGCCTTTTTATTATTCATCATCAACATATAAACAAATAATGACTACGTAATTTGGAGAATTCTTAATGTAAACACATTTATCATACTCATTAATATTAAACCTATTTGCTAATATTATTTAGTCAAATTTCGCATACCATTGTTTGGATGCTTGTTTCAATCCGTAAAGTGACTTAACAAGTCGGCACACCTTCTTTTAGTTTTCGGGAACCACGAACCCTTCAGGTTATTTCATATAAATTTCTTCCTCCGATCTCCATTTAAGAAGATTGTCTTCATATCAATCTGATGGATTTCAAGACCATACACGGTGGCTAATCTTGCCTTATATTTGTCAATAGTACCATCAACTTTTATTTTTCTTTTGAAAATCTACTTAAAACCCAAAGGTTTATTTTCTGGAGGAAGATCAACCAATTCTCAAGTATGATTACTTAATATAGATTCTATTTTACTATTGACTGTCTCTTTTTAATATTGTGCTTCCGAGGAAGACATTGCTTCTTTAAACGTTTGAGACTCATTTTCCACCAAGAATGTCAGAAAATCTGGTTCAAAGGAAGTAGTTGTCCTTTGACGTTTACTACATCTTGGATTCTCCTCATTAACCATACTTCCCTTTGCTTCTTCTTGAAGTCGCTTAGATTTTTTACTAGACGAATCACATTCTTTTTAATACGGATAGATATTCTCAAAGAATTCAACATTATCTGATTCGATTACCGTATTAATATGAATGTCGAAATTTTCTGAGTTATGAACCAGAAAATGATATGCCTTACTATTTATTGCATATATTATGGTGCCTAATGTCCACTTGCTAGGCAAGCCAATATTAGTACACAATTATTCGTCTTAACAATTTTGAAAGCAGTTTAATAAGAATGTAAAGCTATAAATCTTTAAAAAGTATAAAATAATCTCCAAATATGTTGTCTAGTCTAACTCCGGAATCATGTGTCATAAGTACATGAACTACTAAAGATAAAATGCTACAACCAAGGTCTAAAATAAAAATACAATTGTTCGAATAAAATAACAGTGCAAGGAAATAAGATGGGGACTTCATGGTCTACGAACGCCTTTCAGCTCTACCTCTAATCGCTTAGATTTTTTACTATACGAATCACATTCCTTTTAATACGGATAGATATTCTCAAAGAATTCAACATTATCTGATTCGATTACCGTATTAATATGAATGTCGAAATTTTATGATTTATGAATCAGAAAATGATATGCCTTACTATTTATTGCATATCTTATGGTGCCTAACGTCCACTTGCTAGGAAAGCCAATATTAGTACACAATGATTCGTCTTAACAATTTTGAAAGTAGTTTATTAAGAATGTAAAGCTGTAAATATTTAAAAAGTATAAAATAATCTCCAAATACGCTGTCTAGTCTAACCCCGAAATCATGTATCACAAGTACATAAGCTACTAAAGATAAAATGCTACAACTAAGGTCTAAAATAAAAATACAGCTGTCTGAATAAAATAACAGTGCAAGAAAATAGGATGGGGACTTCAGGGTCTACGAATGCCTTTCAGCTCTACCTCTAGTCTCCATATGAGTATAGCCCAAGAAAGACTCTACTAAGCTCCACTAGGACCAATACCAAAATCTACACAAGAAGTGCAGAACTATAGTATGAGTACAATCAACCCTATGTACTCCGTAAGTATTGAGTCTAACATCGACGAAGTAGTGACGAGGCTATAACAATCCAATCACTATAAATATGTGCGAGTATAAATAAAATAATAGCAGAATAGAGAAAACAAGAATTAACATAAAAATCGCAACAGAAATACATAACACAGGGCCCCAGAATAGCATCTATGCTCAACTTCTCAATACAACACGGATACAGAACCAACATGTAGAGCAATCAATATGTCCTCTCCGTTGCAGGTGCAACTTGATCCAAAATATATATACAAATACCGGTGTGGCGTGCAACCAGATCCCTAACAGTAATACTAATATTCGTTGCGGCGTGCAATCCAATCCCAAATAATAATACTAATATCTGTGCACCATGCAACTGGATCCCAAACAATAATACCAATATCTGTTGCGACATGTAATCTGATCCAAGAAAATAATATCAATATTCGTTGCGGTATGCAACCCGATCCCAAACAATATAACAGGAATGTACAAACTACAACGTATCTCACAATGAAACGAAATAAGGGAATTACATAATTAAATACATAAGGTGGATAAAGGTAGCTATCTAACAACACTTTAAGTCATAAAGCAAGTAAAGGGAGTCAATAAATAAAGGCACAGATACATGGAAACATATAGCAAATTAAGGCATGTAACGAATAAAGGCATGAATTTAGAACGTAAGAGCAAGTAATAATTAAAGCATTTAACACGTAATACCATGGATTAAATGCCTTAACAAATAAATATTCTGACCCGTATGCTTAACCCATGACTACGTATATGCATTCTTCACTTTGCAAATACGCCGTTCCCACACATAAATCAAGTATCAAATAGACTAATCAAGTCCTAATTTTCTCAGGTCAAGGTTAATCACGATACTTACCTCTTTTCGCAATCAAATCAATGATCAATCACGACTATTCCTTTTGAATATGCCTCCGAACCAATCAAATTTAACCAAATATAGTTCAAATAATTCAAAATAAGCTTTAAAAACTACCCACGAGTAAAAAAAAGTTTTTCAACTAAATTGAAAAAGTCAACCACATGCCCGCATAGTTGAAATCCGAGATTCAGACCAGAATCTGATTACCCATTCACACCCGAGTCCGGTTATGTGATTTGTTTCGAAATCCGAAACCAATTTGAGGTCTAAATTTTTATTTTTACAAAATCCCTATATTCTTCCCAACACTCCTAATTTCTACCATGAAATTCATAAATTTAAGGTTAAAAATCAGTGAGTGATTATGAAAATACAAAACAACTAGTTAAAAAGTACTTATCAATGAAGTTGGGATGAATATCTCTTCAAAATCACTCTAGTCCGAGCTCTAGATTTAAAAATGGTGGAAAATAATAAAATCCCGACTTTCAGCTTTTATTTAACTAGAAGTCAGGTGTTCTTCGTATTCGCGAAGCACCTGCCGCGTTCGCGAAGTGCACATGCATGTTGTCCTTTGCGTTCGCGAGTTTTTCATCGTATTCACGAAGGCATCTCCCAGCCAAGCCTACGTATTCACATCCCATATGTCGCGTTCACAATGAAGGAACACCTGCCATTCCTCAGACCTTCCCCAACACTACACGTTCACGTGAGGTTTGCCGCGTTCGTGAAGAACAGCCCCCCAAGCCTTCGCGTTCGCAAGCCTACCCTCTCGTTCGAGTATAATAACCAGCCCCAGCCCCAAACGTTTCCTTCGAGATCGCGAAGCACTGAATGCCAGCAGAAATACTAGCAACTCAACAAGGCTAAAAATGGTCTGAAACCAATCTGAAACTCACCCAAGATCCTGAGCTCCAATCTGAACATGCACACAAGTGTAACAACATCATATAAACTTTCTCGCTACCTCAAATCATCAAAATAACATCAAATAACAAGAATCGATCATAAAAACTCAAGATTTCAACTTAAAACTCATTTTTCACAATCTTTCACATAATGCGCCGAAACTCGCTGGGGTCACTCCGAACCCCAACCAAACGTGCGTACAACTCCAAAAATATCATACAAACCTACCGGAATCGTTAAACCATTGATCTGAGGTCATTTACCAAGAACATTGACCGTGATCAACTCTAGTTATTTTTTAAGCCAAAAATCATATTTTTTTCTTTAACAATTCACATAAAAGCTTTCTGGAAAATGACATGGACCACACATGCAAATCAATAGATATCAAACGAAACCTCTCTAGTTAGTCTCCCAAGCCTTCGCATTCGCGAGCCTACCCTCGCGTTCGCGTAGAACAACTAACCTCAGCCCCAAATTCCCCTTCGCAATCGCAAGAGTGGCTTCGCGATCGCAAAGCACTGAACACCAGCAGTAAAACAACAACTCATCAAGGCTAAAAATGGTCTGATACCAATCCAAAACTCACCCGAGTCCCCTGGACTCCAATCCAAACATGTACACAAGTGTAATAACATCATATAAACCTGCTCGCTACCTCAAATCATCAAAATAACATCAAATAACAATAATCAGTCATCAAAACTCAAGATTTCAACTTAAAATTTTATTTTTCACAATCTTTCACATAATGTGTCGAAAGGCGCTCGGGTCACCTTGGACCCCAACCAAACATGCGTACAAGTCCAAATATATCATACGAACCTACAGAAATCGTCAAAACATCGATCCGAGGTCATTTACCAGAATGTTAACCGTAGTTAACTCTAGTTGTTTAGAGCCAAAAATCATATTTTTTTTAAAATTTCACGTAAAAGCTTTTCGAAAAATAACACGGACCACAAACGCAAATCAGTAAATATCAAATGAATCTATAAGAGGTCTCAAAACACGAAAATAAAGGCTAGTACTCAAAATGACCTATCGGGTCATCATACCCAATTTCCATGTTCCGAGACTCCATTAGCTTCATTTGATATTTCTTGATTTGCGTGCGTGGTACGTATCTTGACAGTTTCAGTAGGTTCGTATTGTAATTTTGAACTTGTGTGTATGTCCATAATTAAAATCGGAGGTCCCTAGGTTGATTTGACTTATTTTGCCGAAAGTTAGCAATTTGAAAGTTTGAAAATTTTTAAGGTTTGATCGTAGGTTGACCTGATGCTCTCGGATTCGGATTTTGGTTTCATGACTTGGAATAGGTTCGCTTCATTATTTGAAATTTGTCTACAAAATTTGGTACAATTCGGAGTTGGTTTGATAGGACTCGGGCGCTTGGTTGTGATTTTTGAGGTTCTTGAGTTTTCTTTTGAATTTCAAGTGTTTTGATGTCCAATTCATGGTTTAGATGTTATTTTGGTATTTTAATCATGCGAGCAAGTTCTTATGATGTTATTACACTTGTGTACATATTTTGTTCGGAATCTGAGGGGCTCGAATGAGTTTTGGATAGGCTTCTGGCCATTTTGGACTTAAGAGATTGCTGGTTTTTAGTTGTTTCTAGTGTTTGATGCAATGTGCTTCGTGATCACGAAGCATCTCTCGCGATCGCGAAGGAAAAATTTGGGTTGGAGGCTGGTTGTTCTTTGTGAACGCGGGGAGCTGGTCGTGAATGCGAAGCAGAGAGGGGCTTACCCTTCACGAACGCGACAGGCTTCTCGCGAACGCGAAACTTTGTGGGATCTGGGGGGAGGTCAGGCGGTTCCTCTTCGCGAACACGGACATAGGTTCGTGAACGCGAAGGCATGTAGGGATCTAAGCCTTCATGAATGCGAAGAGCACCTCATGAACGCGAAGAGGACCTCGCTAATGCGAAGTCCATTTGGCCACTGCTCTTCGCGAACGCATCAGGTGTTTCACGAATGCGAAGAACACCTGACGCCCAGGTATTAAAAGAGCTGAAAGTCGGGGTTTGAACCAGTTTTCACCATTTTGAAGCTACAGCTCGTCCTAGAGGCGATTTTGAAGAGATATTTCATCCCTACTTCATTGGTTAGTGAATTTCAACTTGTTTGTTATATTTTCATAATCACCCATTGATTTTAACCTTTAATCTTAGATTTTTTATGGTAGAAATTAGGGATTTGGGTAGAAATTAGAAATTTTATAAAATTGAGATTTAGACCTCAAATCGAGGTCGGAATTCAAAAAATGATCACATAACCGGGCTCGGGGGTGTGGGTAATCGGATTTTGGTCCGAATCTCAGGGTTTGACCAAGCAAGCCAGGGGTTTACTTTTGTTGACTTTTTCCATATTCATTAAAGATCGAATCTTTTTCACCCATGGGTAGATTCTAAAACTTATTTTGAATTATTTGAATTATATTTGACTAGATTTGACCGGTTTGGAGGCTAATTGTAAAGGAAAGTTCGTGATTGAGTGTTGATTTGGTTGCGGAATGAGGTAAGTGTCGTGGTTAACCTTGACTTGAGAGAATTAGGACTTGTTGGTTTTTTGCTATGTGAATTACGTATGGAGACGGCATATATGTAAGGTGACGAGTATATATGTGTTGTCATTGGGTTAAAGCATGCGGGTGAAAATTAAATTATTGCATTATATTGTTCCATTGACTATGCTTTCCATGTCGTAGCTAGATTATTACTTCTTTAATTGTTCGCCTTCATATCTATTATTTATTTTGAATTTGTTGGGATGCCAAAAGTTGAGTTGAATTATCATTACACTATGATTGAAGCGAAATTGCTTCCTACATTGTTTGTCTATTTTGGATTATTGGTGAGGAAGAGAGAAAAGCACGAATGGTGTTGTCGTGCCTTATTTGCATACAGTATTATTTATTTGAGAGATTGTGAGGATAAAAGTACGAAGAGTGATGTCGTGCTATTTCATTATCATATCATTATTATATGTTGAGCATGAGAGTAAAAGTACGAAGGGTGATGCCATGCCATTTCATTTATAATATTACATGGTGAGCACGAGAGTAAAGGCATGAAGGGTGATGCCATGTCATTGTTGATTTCACCGCTTTACTTAATTTCCGGATTGATGATTTAGTTGGTTGCATTGTTGTTGTTTTCGGAAAAGGGCTATTTGGTGATTTTGTACTTGCCGTTCTTATCATACTCCCTTCTACATCTCCCCTCCCAGTTAATAATTTAATTGCCTTACTTGTTATTTTGTTGCTTTATGTATATATCTGCACGGGATTTAAGTAGGTGTCTTGTCATAACCTCGTCACTACCTTGTCGGGGTTAGGCTCGATACTTACGGAGTACATGGATCGGTTGTACTCATGGTACTTTTCTGCACTTTTTGTGCAGATACTGGTATCGGTCCCAGCAGTGTCTAGTGGTGCTTCTGCTCGGATCATATTTACAACGGAGACTTGAGGTAGAGATGTTGGCGTTCGTAGTCCCTGAAATCCCCATCTATATCTATCTTTATTGTTTATCTCATTTCGAATAGTTATAATTATTTCAAATCATACTTGTTGACTTCTAGTTGCTCGTGTATTGGTGACACCGGAATTTTAGGATTAGAATAGACCGTATTATTTTATGTGTTTATTTCATGCATTACTATCATTAATAATTGCTATTATCTTGTTTAAACTGTTAAAAGGTTAAAGTGGTTATCTAATATTGGCTTGCGTAGCAAACAAATGTTAGACGTCATCACGACCCCGAATTTGGGAATCGGGGTCGTGACACATGGTATACTTTACTTGAGTATGTCAACAATATTCCTGATATTTTTTGGTATAATATGTAGTGTACCATAATTACAGTAAAATTATAACATACTTGATTACTGTAAAATCATGATATACAATAATTTTTTTGTTATATACTATGATTACTGATATATTAATGGTATTCAAAATATTCTTGTTATACTGTTGTAGAATATAATCATGTTGAATCATGGTATATTATGATTACTAGTATGTTAAATTGTATTAACAATATTCTTAAATACTATGTCGCATAATATGATTACAGCTAAATCATAGTATATTATAGTTACTAGTATGTTAAATGGTATTCATACGTTTATTTAATTGTACAAAAAATGGGGACAAATTTTTATTAGGAAAAAACCCAAATATTAGTTTGAAAAATATAAAAGAAAACCATCTACAATATAAAATAAAATAAAAAATTTCAAAAATAACTGTAAAAACTGACAAGGAACTCTCAGTGATCATGATTGATAAGTGATGTATAGAAAGCGACCCAATACAAATTTTTTGAATTGCCAATTTACTCGAAAGATCAAAAACAAAAAAATACAAAAGAGTGACAAAAATTTTGAATGACGGAATTTTCCTAAAAATAATACAAGAAGAAAAATAAAATATTATAGAAGAGTGAAATAATTTGGATGAAGAAACTTTACTGGAAAGAATAAAATTAGGAAAATAAAAAAAATACGAAAAAATAATAAAAATTAAGATAAAAATAAAGTGAAAATGAATGAGAGTTATGTTGGGATTAAAGATTGGTGAATGGGAAATGGAGGGAAGAAAGTGGAGGGAAAGTGATATCTCTTTTGCTTTGAAAAGAGCAAAGTATCCCTCATTGATGGTGGAAAGAAAAGTGAATGTGCTTATATTGATAAAGCACTTCTCTTGGTGTTAAATGGGTTGGAAAGAAAGTAAGCATCGCACTTTCGTCGTCGCTCGCTCAAATTCGGATTCAGATCAACGATTGATTGATTAATCTTTTTGGACAAAATTTCTTTCAATTATTTAATTAATTAATAAAAATTTAACTCGGAATAACTCAGGACCCGTCCTTGAGGGGAATAATTTCCTAAGGACACACTGTGTATTCAGTGGGCTCGATTTATTCCGAAATTATTTTTTCAAAAATTATTTCGACATACTGACTAACAATCTTAAGGAAATTACTTTACTGTATTTTGTATTCTGTTTTTTGGAGATTAAAACCTGTGTGGTTTTTTACTCTTTCTGAATTTTTCTATTCTGATTTAAAGATATAAAAACGTCATCGGAGTATTAAAATTCAGAACGATTTGAAGAACATAAAAACTTCATCGTTTACTATGAAATAATATATAAAAACTTCGGTTTTTATTTATTAAACGTACTGTTTATCGTTCATTACAGTACTGTTTAATATTCTATTTTTTCCATTAATTGAACTCTTCTGTTGTTGGCAGTGAGAAATGGCAATTGATAATGGAAATTCTTCTACGACTATTGTGGCAACGACGATAGCCACGTCAAGCCGAACTGTTGTTCCACCGGCCGAGAAATTGGGGAAATTTTCTGGAGCCAACTTCAAAGGATGGCAGCAAAGGGTGTTTTTCTGGCTTACCACGCTTGGTATGCAGAAGTTCACCAGTGAAGACCCTCCAGTCCCTGCTGTCGATATGCCGGACAATGAAAAGTTTATGATTGTTAAGGCGTGGAAACAAGCAGACTTTCTTTGCAAAGGCTACATCCTAACTGCTTTGGAGGATGACTTGTACAATGTCTACAGTGCTGTAAAACTTCGAAAGAATTATGGGACGCACTTGAGAATAAGTAGAAGACTGAAGATGCATGCTTGAAGAAGTTTGTGGTTGCCAAATTTCTAGACTATAAAATAATAGACAGCAAAACCGTTGGAACCCAAGTTCAAGAACTTCAATTTATTTTTCACGACCTTATTGCTGAAGGTATGGTCGTGAATGAAACATTTCAAGTGGTTGCAATGATTGAAAAATTACCTCATTCGTGGAGAAATTTTAAAAACTATCTTAAGCACAAGCGCAAAGAAATGAAGTTGGAAGATCTTGTGATTCGTCTCAAGATTGAGGAAGACAACAAAACAGCCGAGAAGAAGTCTCGTGGAAATTCAACGATCATGGGAGCTAATATCGTTGAGGAGACTGCTCCAAAAAGTAAGAAGAGAAAGAGGTCTTCTGGACAGACTAAGAAGCATAACAAAAAGAAATTCAAGGGCAAATGTTATAATTGTGGAAAAGTTGGTCACAAAGCTCCTGATTGTCATTTCCCGAAAAAGGATAAGAAGAAGGGACATGCCAACATAGTGGAGAAGAATGATGACATTGATGATCTGTGTGCAATGCTTTCGGAATGGAACCTAATTGGAAATCCGAAGGAGTGATGGATTGACTCTGGATCTACTCGACATATTTGTACTGTCAAAGAAGTATTTGCGGCTTACTCTACTGCTGGTCCCGAAGAAGAGCTTTCCATGGGAAATACTGCAATATCCAATATTGAAGGTTATGGGAAGATATTCCTGAAGATGACTTCCGGCAAGGTGTTAACGCTCAACAACGTTCTTCATGTTCCTACTATTAGGAAGAATTCAGTTTCTACTTCTTTACTTGTTAAGAATGGATTCGAATGTGTATTTGTTTAATAATATGTTGTAAGCAAGAATGAAATGTATGTTGGAAAGGGTTACCTCATAGAGAGCTTTTTCAAACTAAATGTAATGGTTATTGACAGTATGAATAAAATTTTAGCTTTTTCTTATTTATTGGAGTCAAATGATTTATGGCATATTCGTTTAGGACATGTCAATTACAAAACCTTGCGGAAGTTAATTAATTTAGAAGTATTGCCTAAATTCAAGTGTAATAAATTAAAATGTCAAATATGTGTTGAATCTAAGTTTGTAAAATATCCTTATAAATCTATTGAAAGGAATTCAAATCCTTTAGACTTAATTCATACTGGCATTTGTGATATGAAGTCGACACCATCTCGAAGTGAAAAAAGGTATTTTATTACTTTTATTGACGATTGCACTTGATATTGTTATGTTTATTTGCTTAATAGTAAGGATGAAGTAATTGAAGCATTTAAGCAATACAATAATGAAATGGAGAATCAATTGAATAAAAAGATCAAAATGATTAGAAGTGAAAGGGGTGGAGAATATGAATCTTCGTTTGCAGAAATATGTTCGGAATATGGAATTATCCATCAAACTACTGCCCCCTACACACCTCAATCCAATGGAATTGCGAAAAGAAAAACCGGACATTAAAGAAAATGTTTAATTCTTTATTAATAAGTTCCGGATTATCGCAGAGTTTGTGAGGGGAAGCTATCCTTACAGCTAACCAAATACTCAACAGAGCACCCCATAGCAAAATGTAATCAATTCCATATGAAAAATGGAAAGGAAGAAAATCCAACTTGAAATATTTCAAAGTGTGGGGGTGTTTAGCAAAGGTACAAGTACCTTTACCCAAAAGGGTAAAAATCGGACCAAAAACCGTGGATTGCGTTTTCATTGGATATGCTACAAACAGTAAAGCATGTCGGTTTTTGGTTCATAAATCTTATAATCCTGAAATTCATGTTAATACGGTAATTAAATCAGATAATGCTGAATTTTTTGAAAGTATCTATCCGTATAAAACTGAATGTGAGTCGTTAAGTGAAAGAACTAAACGACCGCGGGAAAAACCAAAGGAAAATATTCCAAGTGAAGAAGATCCAAGGCGTAGCAAACGTCAAAGAACATCTACTTCCTTTGGACCAGATTTTGTGACATTCTTGCTTGAAAATGAGCCTCAAACTTTTTAAATAGCTATGTCATCTTCTGATTCAGCATTTTGGAAAGAGGCAATCAATAATGAAATTCAATCAATTTTAGATAACCATACATGGAAATTTGTTGACTTTCCTCCAGGTAGTAAGCCTTTAGGTTCGAAATGGATCTTTAAATGGAAAATGAAAGTTGATGGCACTATTGACAAATATAAGGCAAGACTTGTTGTCAAGGTTATATACAAAAGGAAGGTCTTGATTACTTTGACACTTACTCGCCAATAACGAGGATAACATCTATTAGGGTGTTAGTGGCATTAGCGGCCATGTATGGTCTTGAAATCCATCAAATGGATGTTAAAACAGTTTTCTTAAATGGAGAATTTGAGGAAGAGATTTACATGGAACAACCTGAGGGTTTTGTGGTACCAGGTAAAGAAAAGAAAGTGTGCAAACTTGTTAAGTTGCTTTATGGACTTAAACAAGCACCCAAATAATGGCATGCCAAATTTGACCAAACAATGATGGCAAGTGGGTTTAAAATCAACGAGTGTGACAAATGTGTTTATATTAAAAACACCCTAAGACATGAAGTCATTGTTTGTTCATATGTTGATGACATGTTGATAATGAGCAAAAATATGGCAGATATAAATGCTACTAAGCGCATGTTGGCAAGAAAATTCGACATGAAAGACTTAGGGGTTGCTGATGTGATCTTAAGAATCAGAATTCATAAAACTCCACAAGGTCTAGCATTATCACAGTATCGCTACATTGAAAAGGTACTTGACAAGTTCAAGTATTTGGATTTCAAAATTGCCAATACTCCTATTGACGTGAGTTATGCACTTCAAAAGAATGAAGGTGAAAGTGACTCACAACTAGACTATGCAAGAGTATTGGGAAGTTTGATGTATATCATGAATTATACGCGGTCAGATATAGCATGTGCTATTAGTAAACTGAGTCGGTTTACAAGTAATCCCAATCAAATACATTGGATGGCAATGAAACAAATTTTGGGATATCTGAAACATACCCAAAATTACGCTTTGCATTATAACAAATATTCCTCCGTGATCGAGGGATATAGTGATGCAAATTGGATCACCGTATCATCTGAAGTTAAATCCACGAGTGGATATGTTTTCACAATTGGAGGTGGAGCAGTGTCTTGGAAATCATCCAAACAAATATGCATCGCTCGTTCTACAATGGAATCTGAATTCATAGATTTAGATAAGGCCGGTGAGGAAGTTGAATGGCTCCGGAATTTCCTGGAAGATATTCCATTTTGGCGCAAACCTTTGGCACCAATATGTGTATACATTGTGATAGTCAAGCAGCAATAGGCAGGGCAGGGAGCGTTATGTATAACGGAAAATCTCGTCACATACGACGAAAACACAATACCATTAGATAATTACTCTCTAGTGGTGTTATCACTATTGACTACGTAAAATCAAGAGATAACGTGTCGGATCCACTTACAAAATGCCTATCTATAGAGGTAGTTAAAAGATCATCAAAGGAAATGGGGTTAAGGCCTAAGATAAGTCATCATGGCGGTAACTCTACCTAACTGACTGGAGATCCCAAGATCTAGGTTCAAAGAGATCAAACAAAGTTATGAATGACGGTTCAACATTGTCAAATAACTCAACCCATTCTCATGATGAGGACAATGTTCAAAAATTGAGGTAAAGCATTAAGGCTTTTTGGTGCGTCAATAAAGCTTAAAGCTTTTTAATGATTTGCTATGTCTGGCGGGATATGACCAGATAGTGTATCTATAGGATTACATATTTAGAAATCACCTATGTGAATGTGAAGTATAAGTCGCTTCAAGGGGAATGAAAGTAAAGGCCCATTCTCTAAGCACTCATGAAACCATGCGGTGTTCATGGCTGAAACGAACACAACCGTAAGAACCATAGATGGTTAACGATTGATTGTGTGACTTATGTTGTCTAGTTATACAACAAAGCTCGATGGTTCAAAGATATCAAATCTACCGATTGACCGAGTATATCAAATATACGTTCACTACGGAAAGTTCAAAAGGAAACCTACTTATCCAGATGTAATTAATCCTTGCATATAAATTGCACACTCATCCATGCATTCCTTTGTCTTATAGCCATTTCCCATTCATGTGGGGGATTGTTGGGATTAAAGATTGGTGAATAGAAAATGGAGGGAAGAAAGTGGAGGGAAAGTGAGCTCCCTTTTACTTTGGAAAGAGCAAAGTGTCCTTCATTGGTAGTGGAAAGAAAAGTGAATGTGATTATATTGAGAAAGCACTTCTCTTGGTGTTAAATGGTTTGGAAAGAAAGTAAGTCTCGCGTCGTCGTCGTCGTCATCGTCGTCGTCGTCGCTCGGCTCGGCTTCGGCTTCGGATTTGAATCAATGATTGATTGATTAATCTTTTTAGACAAAATTTCTTTCAATTATTTAATTAATTAATTAACAAAAATTTAATCCGGAATAAATCAGGACCCGCGATGCGACCCGGTCCGGTCCGTTTTCTTTTTCGAATTATTTTAAATCTATTTTCTGTTTTCCCGCAATATTTCAAACAAGAAATATTTCCACCTGTTCCAACAGCTATGGCTGTCTCTGAAAGGTTTCAAACCTTTTCAGAAACAGTGCCAAAAAGTCTATAAATATGATTTGAATCCCAGAATCTTTCCTCATGAATTTTTCTATTCTTCTTCTTCTTCTGCACGAAACTTCTAGTGTATTTTACAGCCTTCGAGTGGTTCGCTATTTCACCAGTATTTTTAGTACCAACATTTCGGTGAGTTAAATCGTTCTATCTTGGGAGGATAATATTCCAGCACCTCGGGTACTGAGGGAAATAATTTCCTTAAGGACACACTGTGCATTCAGTGGACTCGATTTATTCCGAAATTATTTTTTCAGAAATTATTTCGACATTCTGTTGTTGCTAACTGTCTGTTTCTATTTTTCCTGTTTCATAAAGTTTATTGTTTCGTTATTTATTACAGTAATATATATTGACTAACAAGTTATCACTAGGGAAAAAAAATTACTAGAAGAAAAAAGAAATATAATAAGAAGAAACTAAGAAAGAGAGCAAAGTTTTATTAGAAAGAAAAAACATAAAGTGAAAAAACAACAATAAGCTAAAAAACATAAGAAGGACAAAAGGAGTAAGTGAGAAAACAACCAATAAAAAAATAAAAAAAAAATTAAAAAAAAGGGTCTTGTGGAGATATTAAGTGTCTTCTACATTGCAAGTTCTAGTGAAGGTAAGGAAACCAGGAATAAAAGATGTTCCACACAAATAGCCGGACTTATTAATGATGATGGAATAATATACTCCAAGATTGAAGGTAAATAAGATGTTATGGGAATTCCCTAGTGATAGATGGGTTAAATTAAATACAGATGGTGCAGCGCGGGGATATCCAGGAAGGAGTGCTATAGCCTACTGTTTAAGGGATGAAGAAGGAGATTTAATATATGTTGTTGGGCAGGAGATTCATGAAACAACTAATACAGAGGCAGAGGTTGTAGCAATACGTGATGGCCTTAGGTACTGTAATAGAAATCTGCTCTCGCACATCAAACGGATTCTATTTTATTGAAAAATGTCATTGAAGGAAAATAGAGCATTCCATGGGGGATTATGGAGTATGTGGAGGAGATTCGAAAGTTGATGAGGCTATGTAATTCCAAGGTGACTCATATATATAGGGAAGGCAACAAATTGCCAAACCATCTAGCCAATTACTCACTCGATGTAGGTCCTATTGAGTGCAATTCTTTTGCTCAACTGGACAGTGTTGGGAGAAGGCTGTTGAATGATGATAAATTACAATGCCCACACTTGAGAATAAGAGTTACAAGGTAATGAAAGGGAGAAGTGTGAGGAACACAATGAAGGGACATATGTTCTCATATACTCACCTTGTTCAAATCTATGTGGAGGCGAACATGGTGGGAATTTTTTATGCTAACGTTGTGTTCTTTTTTGCAGGACAAGTTACTGTACTCATGCCTTATCTAATAATGAACTTTCAATTGGTGGTATTAGTATGTAGTACTCATTCCATTGGAAGGGTGTTATGGATATGCATAAGCATGAGAGCAAGGAGTAAAGATATACCTCATCAGCTCAAAAATCTTGGCAGTGTTAACGGTTTGGAAAATTTGGTTTACACAGGTAATTTGGACAAGGTGTGGTTGCCTACTCCTAATGGGCATCAAGTGACATGGCTTCTAAATACGAAACCTAAAGTACCTAGGTGTAAGGTCTTGAAAAACTGTCCTTTGGACCAACGGACGAGTATAATGGACATAGTATGGATTATCTGTCATTTAAACATACTGGTTGAGATTATTGAAGATAAAATACATGGTTGGAAGATAAGAAATCCAATAATGAAAGGTCATGAAAATGAGATGATAAATGGGATGAACAACATGATCATTCACAGATGGATACTACTGAAGACTGCATTTATGCATCAGATCACATGGTTAACATTCATGAAGAATTTCTCCATACATTCTCAAGAGCAGGAGGAACAATCAAATCGAGCAACAAGGGGCTTCTTGTATCAGAAGCACAAAGAAGAGATAACATTGCCCAGATTCTCACAAGACTGAGCAATTTTGGTGAAGCTGCCTTATTCCAATATATGGATGTTGTTTATCGACATGGAAGATCACCTCACAAGCTGGATACTATTTGTGCAAAAAGGAACATATACTAGAAGGATGCTCAAATCTTGGACAATCCGGACAGATTATGGCTACTACTGTAATAGGCTAGTTTTTAAATTTTGCATGTCTTTACCTAGCTCAAATTGTAATATCAGTTTTTGGTATCATAGACTCAAAATTGATACTACGATATATGGATTAGACATAGCTCATGGTCTTACTTATCGTAAGACAACACTTTAAAAAAAAAACATAAGAAGGAAGGAGGCAACCAGGTAATAAAATCTTAAAAATGGATATATTCTGACATATTTTAAAAAGAAAAGCATTTTGATTATAAAGTTTTTTATGGAGCTTTCAATAAATTGGAGATTCTGGAAATTACATTTATTTTTGATGGACATTACCAACTTACTGTGATTTCTACGACTATGTTGTATACTTGGTTCTTCAATACCTTTTTCATTAATGAACTACAAAAAAAATAATTGTTGTAACAAAATCATTGACAAATTTTAAATGGTAACGAGAGAATAAAATATTTATAATTGTAAATAGTGATGATATTAATTATTTCAAAAATATGAAAACTAGATGAAAATCATTCAGAATAGAAGAATAATTCAGAATAGAATGATCTTTTTTGTTAGAATGATATTAATTATAGTTTGTTCGTTAATTATTTTGATAATCAAGTTTCAAATAACTATTCACATATGGTATGAGGTTCAATTTCCACGGCTTTAAAATTTTGAGTGCTGCTGCTTCCTTGCCTGTAAAGTGTAAACACATATAGTTCGCAGGGATTCATTAGTAAAATGAACGTTAAATTGCCAATTACTCTTCCAACCACTAATGGGTAAACTTTTGCAGCCATTACATACCTCAAACATGTAAACAGAAACAGAAAAGAGAAATCAATTACTATATTTTATTGAAGTAATAAATAACAATATTAGACATAATGGGGGTCTGAAGTTAGGCTTGTCTGGTTCTCAAGTATAGACATTTGGATTGGAAAGTTTTCAAACTTCAGTCCAAATGTTACCTGAAGTTAAGCTTGGTCAGTTTTCAACACCAGACTCGTTGAAAGTTTAGACACACTATTTTTAACTTCAGTCCACATGTCTGAATTTGATTTTGAAATGGATAATTACCTTATAATTTTTTAATTTTCTTTAAATGCGATCCTCCAAGCCGCACGTTCTTTTTTTTTAATTTTATACGTAAGCTCACATTTATTCTAACTTAAGGTCAAACCAACCCATTTGAAATAAGACCATTTATGGTAAATTGATATAAGGGAAATTTTAAAAAACAATATTAAAAATTATACTTGTAAATTGAACTTGTGACCTAGAGTAACTTTTAAATTCTTTTTACCACTATACTAAACCTAAATCAACTTTTAAACCCTTTTTACCACTGCACCAAAATCTTTCATCTGAAAAAAATTCAACTGTTTATTTATTAAAAAAAATATATTTTTACCTATCAACCGTATGAAATTATATGAAGGAACCACCCTCATTTTTACCTAGCTCGTCTTTGTATGGTTGTATAATTAATCTCCACATTGCTTGGTACTACTTCTAGCCTAGGTAACTAACCCAAACGCTAGTAGTTGAATAGATTAGGTCCGCTTGTGCTATAAATAATATTTCAATATTTACAATTTAACCATAACACTAATGAAAGGCAATTCAGATGACGTTAGCAAGATGTAGCGCTAGCTAAGTTAGGGTAGCGCTTGCCATAAGAAGCTAGCCAGAAAGTAGGTCAGGCAGGCGAGCGATAGTACAAGCAAGCTAACACGCGAGCGAAGTTGAAGGGGTCTTGCGCAACCTTCAGATTATCGCAAGCGCAACCTTTGACCCTTTCGTCGGCAACCTCTCATTTTCGATATTTTGTTTGAAGGGTATTTCAAGTGAAATATATTATCTTTCACTTTTATTTTTTATATTTTTTTCATATGAAATTCATATCCAAAAACAATTTTGAGAAAAATATTATATCCAAACGTCTGCTTAGAATTGTTCACATTCCATCCATGGTTGCCATATCTACACCTTGATTGCCAATTAAAAAAACTACGAAAAAGGGCCAAAATTGCTATTATCCCACTAGGATATTTTTTTCCTCCATTAATAGTTGGGTTATTTTTTGCCCCTGTCGTTACATAACTGGCACATATTTGCCCCTATGATTTGTCAAAGGTTTTTTGTTCTTTTTCCCTAATGGAGCCACTAAAAACATGTAAAATGTCCAAAATTACCCCTCAAGCTTATGAAATGTTTATAACTTTTGCTCTTAATAAAATAATTTGGATAATATTGCCCTTTTCCACTACGGCATCCATTTTAAATCTCAACTTCTGCATATTAAAATCACAAAATAATACTTCTCATCCCCCCTCCCTCTCCCATTTAGGTTTGACTAACCGCCAAATAAACATAAATTTGAATTCTTCTTATATATGCTCTAATTAATAGTGTGTTTATTAGTTGTAGAAAATCAGACATTTTACTTATAGTTTTTTTGTTGTTATATTTATTTTAATTTTTCTTTGATGTGTGTTTAGTTCTTCCATTTTTAAATATTTTTTATATTTGAATTGAGAATTTTAAGAATTTTTTCCTTGAAACCCGTTGTGTCGAATGAATTTTTTAAAACTGTATTAGATTTTTTGCTTGTATTTTTAGTTCCTGATTTCTTTCTTTCAATCATTTGCTTCTAGTTCATGGATTTTAATATATTTTGCATTATGGGTACATCTATTTGATGGTTAATTTTTTGAAATTAATATTTTTTACTTAATCTAAGGTAAAGTGGGGAGGGAAAGAGGTGATAAATAAGGGGAGGTTCAATTAGTTGCCAAGTATCATTGTATAGTTTTAATATGCTCAAATTGAGCTTCAAAATAAATCCCTTAGTGAAACAACAACATACACAGTAATATCCCACACCGTGGGGTTTGGGGAGGGTAGTGTGTACGCATACCTTACCCCTACCTTGTGAGGATAGAGAGGTTGTTTCCAAAGACTCTCGGCTCAGGAAAGTATAAGCACCACATTAATGAAAATATAGAAAAGAAGGGACAGCACCAAAAAGCCATAAAAAGCAGAATAAAAACAACAAGATAGTAAGGTGATCAACAATGAAAGAAAACAACGATTAGTCATAAAAATCTACTACCAACAGAAAGCAAAACTGCGTGCCAATACTACTGTTATGAACACTCTAGACTACCTACTCTACTACCTTAATCCTCGACCTCCATATATTGTTATCAACGGTCATGTCCTCGGTCAGCTGAAGTTGCGTCATGTCTTGCCTAATCACCTCTCATCACCTCTTATTTGGCCTACATCTACCTCCTTATAGGCACCTCCAATGTCAACCTCTCACACATTCTCACTGGGACGTATGTGCTCCTCCTACTCACATGACCAAATCACCTAAGCCGCGCTTCTCGCATATTATCCTCAATAGGGGCCACACCCACCTTGTCGCGAATAACCTCATTTCTGATCTTATCTAACTTGGTGTACCCACACATTCATCTCAACATCCTCATCTCTGCTACCTTTATCTTCTGGACATGAGCGATCTTGACTGGTCAACACTCAGCCCCATACAACATCGTCGGTCTGACCACCGCTCTGTAGAACTTACCTTTAAGTTTCAGTGGCGCCTTCTTGTCACACAAAACACCGGAAGTGAGTCTCCATTTCATCCATCCCGCCCCAATACGATGTGTGACATTTTCATCAATCTCTCCATCCCCCTGAATAATAGACCCAAGGTACTTAAAACTGCCTCTCATAGGGATGACCTGCAAGTCCAGCCTCACCTCCCCTTCCCCTCCTTGAGTCTCGCCACTGAACTTACACTCCAAGTATTCTGTCTTGGTCATGCTCAACTTGAGACCTTTAAACTCTAAGGTCTGCCTCCATACCTCTAACTGCGTGTTCACACCATCTCGCGTCTCGTCAATTAATACGATATCATTTACAAATAGTATGCACCACGGCACCTCCCCTTGGACGTGGCGCGTCACTACGTCCATCGCGAGGGCAAACAAAAAAGGGCTGAGTGTCGACCCCCTGATGCAACCCCATCATAATCGGAAAATGGTTCGAGTCCCCACCCATCGTCCTCACTCGAGTTTTTACTCCATCATACATGTCCTTAATCACCCTAACATAGGCAACAACTACACCTCTAGCCTCCAAACATCTCCACAAAACCTCCCTCGAAACTTTATCGTACGTCTTTTCTAAGTCGATGAACACCATATGCAAGTCCTTCCTCTCTCTATACTGCTCCATCAATCTCCTAACAAGGTGGATGGCTTCTGTAGTCGAACGCCCCCGCATAAACCCGAACTAGTTCCCGAAAATAGACACTCTTCCTCACTCTTAGCTCTACCACTCTCTCCCAGACTTTCATAGTATGGCCAAGCAGCTTGATACCCCGATAATAATTACAATTTTGGACATTACTCATGTTCTTGTATATAGGAACCATCGTGCTCCACCTCCACTCTTCGGCCATTTTCTTCGTTCTAAAAACGATATTAAATAACCTAGTGAGCCACTCCAAGCCTGCCTTGCCCGCATTCTTCCAAAACTCCACCGGGATTTCATTGAGGGCAAAAGTAAACATTTTGCAAACTTAAAGAACAATTTTGGATCTTGTTCATTTTCATTTTTATTTTTTTAATGGATCCGTTAGTGAAAAGGGATAAAAGTGAACCTTTCGCAAATCATAGGGCAAATATTTGCCAGTTTTATAACAGCAGGGACAAAGAAAATGCCCAACTATTAACAGAAGGTAAAAGTGTCCCTGGACAAATAATACATGGGCAATTTTGGCCTTTTACCGAAAAAACTGTTTACAACCCAAGAAATCTTGTCGAACGGCAATGGGGTGGCTCTAAGAAATTTAGCTAACCAAGGCAATGAAGTATAAAAAGATGAGTATATCGAATTCCTGAACGAGACAGTGCATCCACCAAATATCAGGAAGGTTTCATTAGCAAGCGCCAAATGATGCAGAAAGCTTATTGCTACACATTTCCTGACTAGTAAGATTTCCATAAATTGCAAACACTTTTTGTGGACGAATCAAATGTAAAAAGCTCTAATCCCACTTCCCCATCACACCTTTGGGGGGGGGGGGGGGGGGGGGGCGCAGATGAACTGTTCATCCATATGATATAGCCCTCCTCAATACTCATCCTAAGTCCTCATATAGGAACACCTAGTTCAGAAACCTTGACAATCCTTTTGTCAATTGCAGTCCTTTGTTGACGTAGATGCGACGCCATAGAAGCAACCTGAGTGACATACTCAGATAAGGATGAGGACTTTCAATGCAGATATAAATCAAAACTAGATAGTAGAAATTGATGAAACAAGTGAAATTGAAGACGAATATCAGTTCGCCAAGAGAACTCACCTCTGCTCGTAGCTTTAAAGCCTCTCTACCCGGAATTTCCCGCAGCACATCCATCAAATCTATCAGTTGAAAAAAAGGAAGTTGCATTAAGTTTTTCATTGACACCAACAAAGAAGTTGTCAGCTTTACATGGATTTCGAAATGAAGTTTCCAGAAAATCCATCCAACTTCCTATACAATTCTTTACACCACGAAATACAAATGAAACAAAAAATCATTGGTTAAAGGAACCTTTTCTTTACATAAAAACACAAATGAGGCCTTGATTTTCCTTTTGTTTCAAGTTTTTTGATATAAGGACAGGAGTTGCATTAATAAAAGGTATCTTTTCAAAATACAACAATCTAAATCAACTACATCACTAAGCAGATAACAAGATGCAGAGCAATCAACTGTTTTTCAGTTAAAGCAAACCAATAGATTTATTCACTACATCTGCCTCCAAACTGAAAAACAGGTATTATTTGGACAATGCCTCCTAATAATGCCTGGTTTCTTCCGATACAAGTGCAAACAATATGGGAGCCATAATTTGGAAAGATAAAAGTTAATTCATTTAGCAAAGCAATACCTAGTTTTATCCAAAAACTCATGCTTTCATGTACTTGGATGGCAAATCTTCTGTAAATAACTTGCTTGCTAAACCATAACTCCATTCAAGAGAAAGGTTTTACGTCGATTGCAGACTTATGTAACAAACAATGAGAAGCAGTGGGTAACGGAGGAAATGAGCAAAAGCACTTATTCGTAAAATAATAAGGAAAATAGGGTACACTAACCAGCAGCTTGAGCTTCAACCTTGTAGACAGTTTTTCCAACACTTTGGATCTGATTTCCAGCATCCCTAAGAATTTTAAATAATCAAATGCAGAAGCTACAGAAATAACGATACAAACGAAAATGCATAAAAGACATACATGAGCTCAGACAGGCCCCTTTTCATATCCTTTTCAGCGAGAGCCGCTCTTTCAAGCAGCTTTTTACTCTCTTTTTTCATTAAGTCAACAGACAGGCTCAACTCTTTCACATTCTTCTCAGCTTTACTAAACTTAGCCTGAAAAGTTGAATTACTGCCTTAATCAAATTGAAAAGGAATGACATATATGCAGGACAGAATCATGTAGCTTCTTGGCCAGAGTTTCATATGAAAGTTTTAGCACAAAAGGCATAATTAACTCATAATATTTTTAGCAGACTACCTCTTCACTCTGGAGACGGCCCAGTGTTTGACGAAACAGAAATCTTCTAGGTCCTGCGGGAAGAGGTCGTTCAGCTCAGCGCAGAGGATAGCTTGATATTAGTTACCAAACAATGTGCCATTATTTTAACTAATGCAACTAAAGAATAAGCATCTTTGGAGGAAAACAAAACAAAAGACTTAGAAATGCACATGCTTGTCTATGGATCCTAAACTGATCTCTTGATTTCTCAAAATTGGCAACTCCTAATAACAAGAATCCATCTCGCTAGATGATAAATCAAATATTATTTCAAGGACAAACTCATCTAAAGAAACCAGGCATTATTTCAAGGGCAAACTCATTTAAAGAAACTAGGTATTATTTCAAGGGCAAACTCATTTAAAGAAACCAGGCTTAAATCATCCAACATTCACCCTCCTTAATGACATGATTCTCAAATTGTTTTAACAAGAGATAATTTAGTTAAAGCAGATGACTAAGTTTGGGGTAGTGTCGGTGCTGCAAGAAAATTTTCGTGACTTCACTTTTTTTTCCCTGGGAAGGGACCACAATGTGATCCCTTTCTGGACTGAAGTTGCATTACAGAACGATTTGTAATCAACGGACGTGGCTATAAGAGGTTGTGTCTAGAAACAAGCATGAGAAGGGAAATAGCAAACAGCAAAAGATGGACCCCACTAATCGAATTCTCTTTTTATCAAAGTAAATTTTGTATGCCAAGAAAAGTAAGCGAAGCGAATTCAGAGTTACATATCCAATTCTGGATAAATGACCATGGGGACAGAGCAGGATGAAGAGGAGAACATCATGCTGAATAAAGATTTAGGCAGATCTAGCATGTCACTGTGCATGCCTACGAAGCACAGGACAAAAATATCCATACGAGTGAGAACATAAACCATTTATTGGTACAATCCAAGTAAGCAATAGAACTCTGGTAGACGGCATTGGCATTTACGTGGATATTGTGGAGTGAGAAAAAAAAAGAGAAGGTATGAAAAGTTTTGTACAATTTAGGACTAATCTTTTGCTTTTAGTCACTTTTTGGTGCAGCCAATAATTGAGAAGTATATTTTAGTGTAGGTTCTCTATTATTTTGTATGTCACCAGTACAACGGGTGTTTACCCACACCATCAATCAAATTATTGTTTTGACAAATGTGAGAAAGCACGGGAGAAAATATGTTATCGATATTAGATGAAGAATACAATACAAGAGGTCCTTATTTATAGCTATACACTACAAGAACTTATTACTCCTATTCCAATGTGGGACAAGACTATATACATATCTGTAAACTAACACTCCCCCTCAAGCCGGTGCATACAAATCATATGTACCGAGCTTGTTACATATATACCCAATACGAGGACCAGTGAGGGACTTGGTAAAAATATCTCCAAGCTGATCATTCGACCTCACAAACTTTGTAGCAATTTCTCCTGAAAGTATCTTTTCTCTGACGAAGTGACAATCAATCTCAATGTGTTTAGTTCTCTCATGGAACACCGAATTTGATGCAATATGAAGGGCAGCTTGATTATCGCGCACAAGTTCCATCCGACTGATTTCACCAAATTTCAACTCCTTGAGCAATTGTTTGGTCCAGACTAGCTCACATGTTGCCATAGCCATTGCTCGATATTCTGCTTATGCACTAGACCGAGCAACTACATTCTGTTTCTTGCTCCTCCAAGACACCAAATTGCCTCCTACTAAAACACAATATCCAGACGTAGAACGTCTATCAGAAGGTGATCCTGCCCAATCAGCATCTGAGTATCCAACGATCTGCTCATGACCTCGATCCTCAAACAGTAATCCTTTGCCTGGAGCCGATTTTATATACCGAATAATGCGGACAATTGCATCCCAATGACTATCACAGGGAGAATTCATAAATTGACTTACAACACTCACATGATAAGAAATGTCGGGTCTAGTCACTGTGAGATAATTTAATTTACTAACCAGCCGCCTATAGCTTGCAGGATCGCTAAGCGGCTCCCCCTGTCCTGACAGAAGTTTAGAATTCGGATCCATCGGAGTGTCAACAGGTATGCAACCTATCATCCATGTCTCCTCAAGAATGTCTAAAGCATATTTTCTTTGAGAAATAACAATACCTGAGCTAGGCTGAGCAACCTCAATACCTAAAAAGTACTTCAATCTGCCTAGATCCTTAGTTTGGAAGTGCTGGAAGAGATGTTGCTTCAGATTGGTAATATCATCCTCATCATTGCTAGTAATAACAATATCATCAACATAGACTACCAGATAAATACATAGACTTGAAGCAGAGTGCCAATAAAACACAGAGTGATCAGCTTCACTACGAGTCATACCAAACTCTTGGATAACCGTGCTGAACTTACCAAACCAGGCTCGAGGAGACTGCTTTAGACCATAAAGTGACCGACACAGGCGACATACAAGATCACGAGACTCCCCCTGAGCAACAAAACCAGGTGGTTGCTCAATATAAACCTCATCCTCTAGATCACCGTGAAGAAAGGCATTCTTAATGTCCAGCTGATAGAGAGGTCAATGACGAACTGCAGCCATGGATAGAAAAAGGCGGACTGATGCGACTTTAGCCACGGGAGAGAAGGTATCACTGTAATCGAGCCCAAATATCTGAGTATATCCTTTGGCAACAAGACGGGCCTTAAGTCGATCAACCTGGCCATCGGGACCAACTTTGACTGTATAAACCCAACGACAACCAACAGTAGATTTACCTGAAGGAAGAGGAACAAGCTCCCAAATACCACTTGTATGTAAAGTAGACATCTCGTCACTCATTGCATGTCGCCATCCTGGATGAGACAACACTACACATGTAGACTTTGGGATGGAAACCGAGGACAAAGAAGATATAAAAGCATAATGGGGAGATGACAGACGATGATAACTTAAACTGACATAATGAGGATTAGGATTAAGTGTGGTCCGTATACCTTTCCAAAGTGCAATAAGTGTACTAGGAAGAGACAAGTCCGCAGTAAGAGCAGGGTCAAGTGCAGGACAAGAACCAGTTGGGCCTGATGTAGGGTGCGGACGACGATGATAAGTCAAGAGTGGTGTTCTTGTGGCTGGGGATCTAGGAAGAACAACACTAGACTCCTCAATGATTGGTATGGGTGAAACTTCTGTGGTCGAAGTGGAGGAGGAGCTATAATAAACTCCTCAAAGGTCGGTATAGGTAAGACCTCAGATATATCATGGTGGTCAGCAGAGGCAAAGAAAGGTTTAAACTCAAAAAATGTGACGTCACCTGACATAAGGTACCTATGAAGATCAGGTGAATAACAACGATATCCCTTCTGAACACGAGAATAACCAAGGAAGACACACTTGAGAGCACGAGGAGCTAACTTATCTTTCCCAGGGGCTAAGTTACGAACAAAACACGTGCTCCCAAAAACACGAGGTGGAAGAGAGTATAACGGTGAATGGGGAAACAATACTAAATGCGGAATCTGATCCTTGATGGGAGATGAAGACATCCGATTAATCAAATAACAAGCTGTGAGAACTGCATCGCCCCAAAAACGCAACGGAACACGAGATTCAATTAAAAAGGGGGGACCAGTCTCAATAAGGTGCCTATTCTTTCTCTCTGCAACCCCATTTTGTTGAGGGGTATAAGGATTCTTGCCAACGTGCTTGCTTTGGACTTGGCTTTTTCTGTGTCTTGAAAAATGTATTGGCTACATTATCCGTTCTCACAACGAATTTAGTTCCCAACAAATACACCCGCCAAGTCTGCAAGCAATGGATCACAGCAACCATTTCCTTTTCATGAGCCGAATATCTTTGCTCTGCTTCATTCAACTTCCTGCTTTCAAATGCCACTGGGTGGCCTTCTTGAACCAACACACCTCCAACAGCCTTGTCAGAAACATCGGTATGAACTTCAAAGGGTAGTTCAAAATCTGGAAGCTGCAAGATAGGTTCCGAGGCAATGGCTTCCTTCAACAGGTCAAATGCACCACTGCATATCTCAGTCCATGCCCACCTAGCATCCTTCTTCAACAAATCCGTCAAAGGAGCAGCTTTCTTTGAATAACCCGCAATGAATTTCCGATAATAATTTGATAACCCGGGGAAAGATCTCAATTCTTTCACTGAATTAGGGGCCTGCCATTCCACAATGAGTCGCACCTTTTTCGGGTCCATCCTCACTCGTTTCTGGCTCACCAAGTGCCCCAGAAATTTAATCTCATGTCTAGCAAACTCACACTTCTCCATCTTCACATAGAGTTGGTACTCTCTTAAACGAGACAACACCCTTCTCAAGTGTGAGATATGTTCATCCAAGGTCCGACTGTAGATAACAATGTCATCTAAATAGACAACCACAAAGTCATCCAAGTACTCATACAGCACATCGTTCATCAGGTTGCAAAAAGTAGCAGGGGCATTCGTCAACCCGAACGGTATAACAAGGAATTCATATGAGCCATACCTTGTAACACAAGCAGTTTTTGACTCATCACCTTCAGCTATCCGTACTTGCCAATAACCAGACCTTAAGTCAAGCTTTGTGAACCAACAAGCCTTGCTTAACCTATCCAACAGGTCCTGCACCAACGGAACTGGGTATTTGTTCTTCACAGTCACTTTGTTCAATGCCTTGTAATCAACACACATCCGAAGCGACCCATCCTGTTTCTTTTGAAATAAAACAGGTGCACCAAATGGAGCTTTTGATGGCTGAATTAATCCCGCATCGAGTAACTCGTTCAGTTGTTTCCGTAATTCAGCCAACTCTTTTGGCACCATCCGATAAGGAGGTTGAGCAGGGGCCGCAGAACCTGGCAACAACTCTATCTTGTGATCAATAGTCCTCTGTGGTGGTAAATTTCTAGGCAATTCTGGCGGCATCACATCAGCAAAGTCGCTCAATATTGGAGCGACACAGTCCGACACTTCAACCTTAACATCAGGTTTCACCTCGACCATCGAAGCAAGGAAAGTCTTATCTCCCCTCTTCAAACTTTTTTCGACCATCATGGCCGAAACTAATGAAGCCTTCTGTTGAGTATCTTCCTTCCCATAAGGATGAACAACTTTCACAAAACAGGAGCCATTTCATGCAATATCATTACTCCGTCCAAGTGAGGCATTGGAACAAAGCGATTTTTTCGCATGAAGTCGATTCCAAGGATCACCTCAAAATCCTCCAGTGGAATCACCATCAAATTTGCTTTCCCAATCAAGTTCCCAATTGACATAGGAACATTGTAAGCCATACCCACAATGGCTTGGCTTTAGCATTTACAGTTTTCATGTAAGAGGGACATTTACTCACATTCAACCCATACTTTTGCACCAATTTCGTCGAGACAAAGGTGTGAGTAGCTCCGATATCTACCATTGCTATTACACTCTTTTCCCCTAGTTTCATTTCAATGTGCATCAGCAAAGAATGAGGGTTGGTCTCGTTGCCTGTAGCATTAAGCAACGCCATGACATTTATCAGTCGCAAATGGTTCACCAAGGCAGCAACTTCTCCACCTTCTCCTTCCCGATTATTTTCTGATGCAAGCAAAGCATTAACCCGTTCCCGATTTGGGCAATTTTTAGCTAGACGAGATCCACCGCAAATCCAGCAACCATCGCCCTTTTTGTTGACGTTGCCTCTAGTTCTAGCAGATCCGTCAGCAACAACCTTGCCCTTTTCCACAAATTCTTTTCGGACTTTCTTCCTCCATTCCCCTTTCTTCTCTACCTTTTTCTTAGGTTTTGAAGTAGAAGGAATTTCAAAAAGAATTCGGGTATTGCGGTAATCCACCAATGAATCTGCTGCAGCAATCGCACACGGGAGGTCCTTCACGCTCTGCCTCCTGAGTTCATTTTGTGCCCATGCTTGCATTCCAGAAATAAAATTATGCAACATGTCCTCCTCTGACATGTTCTGCATATCCAACATTAAGGAAGTAAATTCATTAATATAATTACGAACTGCTCTTGTTTGCCGCAGACGTTTCAAGCGATCCCTAGCTAGCCAAGAGGCGTTGCTAGGTAAGAACTGGTCCTTCATTTCCTTCCGGAGTTTCTCCCACGCATCAATTTTTGGCCTGCCCGCACTTTCATCATCGACCATGCGAGTTCTCCACCATAGTTTTGCATCTCCCGTTAGTTACATGCTTGTTATGGTTACCTTCTCTCCGTTTGGAATCTTGGCAGCAATGAAATATTACTCCATATCCCATAGAAAATTCTCCAGCTCTTTTGCACTACGCGCTCCACCAAATGCCTTTGGTTCTGGGATCTTCACCTTAGATCGTTCTTCATTGCCTCGGTCAGGAACAACCAAGGTCCTTCGAAGAACCGCAATTTCTAAGTTGAGAGTTTCATTCTTCTTCTTAAGATCCTCAACTTGAACATTCGTGGCCTGACGTGCTTGTTGAATAGTTTCACGAAACTGATTCAACCTTTCCTTTAGACGATAGATCTCAGTAATTAGATCATCCAAATCTAAAGGATCGTCAGTCACTCCCATAAGTGCCTCCAACTTTTGCACACGTTCTCGTAAGTCTGCATTGGATCCACCAGCCATGATCCTAAATATCGGGCAACGCTCTGATACCAGTTGTTACAGGGTCAATTTTTCGCAACTAACTCTGCACAGCAGCAGCCTAACACTTAAGCTACTCAGCCTTACTTTTCCCACACTTAGAATTATTTCAGACTTTATGAAACGAAAGCAACACACACAATTACGGGTAAAACACCCAACCTTTTATTTTATCTCGCAGAATATACAAAGGACTCTCTGTTGGAAAGGCTCACAACTGACTTGATGCCTTAACCAACGAACTACAACACCTATAAATAGGGGCTGCACTGGCAGATTACAAGGGGCAATTTACAAAGGGGCAAATACATTATAGTGCTTGTCATTATCAAGCACTATCAGCAAACACTTAGTCATATAATGGAGCACTTCCACGAAATGGTCTCTCTTCTGCACTAAGCCATATTGGTTGGAGCACTAAGCCATGTTTTCTGGAGCACTTCCCACGAAATGGTCCCTCCATTAGCACCTTTGACCCACTGCAACATGTCTTGCTCACAGATTTACCCACCCTTTGTCTCTTCCTTGCCTTGCTTTGTCATTTGATCATGCATCGCACATCAGCTTATGACAATGTCTTCGTCACAGCCTTGTCGTCCCACTGATCC
The DNA here is from genome assembly GCF_000390325.3 of Nicotiana tomentosiformis. Lineage (NCBI taxonomy): Eukaryota > Viridiplantae > Streptophyta > Magnoliopsida > Solanales > Solanaceae > Nicotiana > Nicotiana tomentosiformis. The sequence goes on from NC_090812.1 coordinate 140,350,950, forward strand.
ATTCGCATGCCTGGGACAAAACGTCATGCGTCTGCCATCGTCGTCGCACATACCCAAGGTTGCCTTGCCATCACTCAAAGAACCTTGCCTAACTGACCTGCCCAAGTCCGTGCACCTGACTTAAGCACACTCTCAGCTTTGTACATTGTTTATCAATCCCACACGAACCCATGTCAAGGCGCAATGTACAAACCCTTGACACTAGCTCCATCCGTCATCCGTCACGTCTCAACATTAGGGGCTAACAAACCACCACCACCCCTAATGTTGGGAAGCAACCTGCACAACCAGCGGCGATTGTACAACAAAAGACTGGGGGTAAATGTCCAGCCGCTTACCGCTATGGTTTGGATAGACAAGCTTTGATCAAAGAAGCGACAGATAGCTTGTCAAAAGCTCAGCGAAGAATGAAGAAATATGCCGACAAAAACAAGCGCCCTTTGGAGAGCAAAGTGGGTGATAAGGTGCTGTTAAAACTTACTCCACAGATTTGGAAAAAGATTGACAACCGTGTCAGGCATCGAGCCTTGGTTGCAAGGTATGATGGTCCTTTTGAAGTTGCTGCAAAAGTTGGGGAAGTTGCTTACCGACTGACGTTGCCGGAAAGAATGAAAATACATCCGACTTTCCATGTGAGTTTAGCCTTATATTGAAGATCCTGAAGATCCGGGCAGACACAAAACTAAGAGAGCTCCTCTTGAGATGCGCACTCAGCATGAGGAAGAAATTGAGAAGGTGCTTGACCACCGGGTTCTTGGGATGCATAAGAAAAATAGGCGGACGGAATTCCTGATTCAATGGAAATGAAAGCCCGAGGCAGATGCGACTTGGGAAAAGAGTGCTTCATTATGGCAATATGAACAGCAAGTAGAGGACTACTTGAAGTCAGCCTCGACGAGGACGTCGAGTTCAACTAGTGGGGGTGGTTTGTTAGCCCCTAATGTTAAGACGTGACGGATGACGAATGGAGCTAGTGTCAATGGTTTGTACATTGCTCCTTGACATGGGTTCGTGTGGGATTGATAAACAATGTACAAAGCTGAGAGTGTGCTTAAGTCAGGTGCACGGACTTGGGCAGGTCAGCTAGGCAAGGTTCCTTGATTGATGGCAAGGCAACCTTGGGTATGTGCAACGACGATGGCAGACGCATGACGTTTTGTCCAGGCATGCGAATGGATCAGTGGGACGACAAGGCTGTGACGAAGACATTGTCATAAGCTGATGTGCGAGGCATGATCAAATGACAAGACAAGGCGCGGAAGAGACAAAGGGTGGGCAAATCTGTGAGCAAGACATGTTGCAGTAGGTCAAAGGTGCTAATGGAGGGACCATTTCGTGGGAAGTGCTCCATTATATGGCAAGTGCTCCAGAAAACATGGCTTAGTGCTCCAACCAATATGGCTTAGTGCAGAAGAGAGACCATTTCGTGGAAGTGCTCCATTATATGACTAAGTGTTTGATGATAGTGCTTGATAATGACAAGCACTATAATGTATTTGCCCCTTTGTAAATTGCCCCTTGTAATCTGCCAGTGCAGCCCCTATTTATAGGTGTTGTAGTTCGTTGGTTAAGGCATCAAGTCAGTTGTGAGCCTTTCCAATAGAGAGTCCTTTGTATATTCTGCGAGATAAAATAAAAAGTTGGGTGTTTTACCCGTAATTGTGTGTGTTGCTTTCGTTTTATAAAGTCTGAAATAATTTTAAGTGTGGGAAAAGTAAGGCTGGGTAGCTTAAGTGTTAGGCTGCTGCTGTGCAGAGTTAGTTGCGAAAAATTGACCCTGTAACAATTGGTATCAGAGTGTTGCCCGATATTTAGGATCATGGCTGGTGGATCCAATGCAGACTTACGAGAACGTGTGCAAAAGTTGGAGGCACTGATGGGAGTGACTGACGATCCTTTAGATTTGGATGATCTAATTACTAAGATCTATCGTCTAAAGGAAGGGTTGAATCAGTTTCGTGAAACTATTCAACAAGCACGTGAGGCCACGAATGTTCAAGTTGAGGATCTTAAGAAAGAGAATCAAACTCTCAACTTAGAAATTGCGGTTCTTCGAAGGAGCTTGGTTGTTCCTGGCCGAGGCAATGAAGAACGATCTAAGGTAAAGATCCCAGAACCAAAGGCATTTGGTGGAGCGCGTAGTGCAAAAGAGCTGGAGAATTTTCTATGGGATATGGAGCAATATTTCATTGCTGCCAAGATTCCAAACGGAGAGAAGGTAACCATAACAAGCATGTACCTAACGGGAGATGCAAAACTATGGTGGAGAACTCGCATGGTCGATGATGAAAGTGCGGGCACGCCAAAAATTGATGCGTGGGAGAAACTCCGGAAGGAAATGAAGGACCAGTTCTTACCTAGCAACGCCTCTTGGCTAGCTAGGGATCGCTTGAAACGTCTGCGGCAAACAGGAGCAGTTCGTAATTATATTAAGGAATTTACTTCCTTAATGTTGGATATACAGAACATGTCAGAGGAGGACATGTTGCATAATTTTATTTCTGGAATGCAAGCATGGGCACAAAATGAACTCAGGAGGCAGAGCGTGAAGGACCTCCCGTGTGCGATTGCTGCAGCAGATTCATTGGTGGATTACCGCAATACCCGAATTCTTTCTGAAATTCCTTCTACTTCAAAACCTAAGAAAAAGGTAGAGAAGAAAGGGGAATGGAGGAAGAAAGTCCGAAAAGAATCTGTGGAAAAGGGCAAGGTTGCTGCTGACGGATTTGCTAGAACTAGAGGCAACGCCAACAAAAAGGGCGATGGTTGCTGGATTTGCGGTGGATCTCATCTAGCTAAAAATTGCCCAAATCGGGAACGGGTTAATGCTTTGCTTGCATCAGAAAATAATCGGGAAGGAGAAGGTGGAGAAGTTGCTGCCTTGGTGAACCATTTGCGACTGATAAATGTCATGGCGTTGCTTAATGCTACAGGCAACGAGACCAACCCTCATTCTTTGCTGATGCACATTGAAATGAAACTAGGGGAAAAGAGTGTAATAGCAATGGTAGATATCGGAGCTACTCACACCTTTGTCTTGACGAAATTGGTGCAAAAGTATGGGTTGAATGTGAATAAATGTCCCTCTTACATGAAAACTGTAAATGCTAAAGCCAAGCCATTGTGGGTATGGCTTACAATGTTCCTATGTCAATTGGGAACTGAAATGGGAAAGCAAATTTGATGGTGATTCCACTAGAGGATTTTGAGGTGATCCTTGGAATCGACTTCATGCGAAAAAATCGCTTTGTTCCAATGCCTCACTTGGACGGAGTAATGATATTGCATGAAATGGCTCCTGTTTTGTGAAAGTTGTTCATCCTTATGGGAAGGAAGATACTCAACAGAAGGCTTCATTAGTTTCGGCCATGATGGTCGAAAAAAGTTTGAAGAGGGGAGATGAGACTTTCCTTGCTTCGATGGTCGAGGTGAAACCTAATGTTCAGGTTGAAGTGTCGGACTGTGTCGCTCCAATATTGAGCGACTTTGCTGATGTGATGCCGCCAGAATTGCCTAGAAATTTACCACCACGGAGAGCTATTGATCACAAGATAAAGTTGCTACCAGGTTCTGCGGCCCCTGCTTAACCTCCTTATCGGATGATGCCAAAAGAGTTGGCTGAATTACGGAAATAACTGAACGAGTACTCGATGCGGGATTAATTCAGCCATCAAAAGCTCCATTTGGTGCACCTGTTTTATTTCAAAAGAAATAGGATGGGACGCTTCGGATGTGTGTTGATTACAAGGCATTGAACAAAGTGACTGTGAAGAACAAATACCCAGTTCCGTTGGTGCACCTGTTGGACAGGTTAAGCAAGGCTTGTTGGTTCACAAAACTTGACTTAAGGTTTGGTTATTGGCAAGTACGGATAGTTGAAGGTGATGAGTCAAAAACTACTTGTGTTACAAGGTATGGCTCATATGAATTCCTTGTTATGCCGTTCGGGTTGACGAATGCCACTGCTACTTTTTGCAACCTGATGAACGATGTGTTGTATGAGTACTTGGATTGACTTTGTGGTTGTCTATTTAGATTACATTGTTATCTACATTGTATATCCTTTGGCAACAAGACGGGCGTTAAGTCGATCAACCTGGTCATCAAGACCAACTTTGACTGTATAAACCCAACGACAACCAACAGTAGATTTACCTGAAGGAAGAGGAACAAGCTCCCAAGTACCACTTGTATGTAAAGCAGACATCTCGTCACTCATAGCATGTCGCCATCCTGGATGAGACAACACTACACCTGCAGACTTTGGGATGGAAACCGAGGACAAAGAAGATATAAAAGCATAATGGGGAGATGACAGACGATGATAACTTAAACTGACATAATGAGGATTAGGATTAAGTGTGGTCCGTATACCTTTCCAAAGTGCAATAAGTGTACTAGGAAGAGACAAGTCCGCAGTAAGAGCAGGGTCAAGTGCAGGACAAGAACCAGTTGGGCCTGATGTAGGGTGCGGACGACGATGATAAGTCAAGAGTGGTGTTCTTGTGGCTGGGGATCTAGGAAGAACAACACTAGACTCCTCAATGATTGGTATGGGTGAAACTTCTGTGGTCGAAGTGGAGGAGGAGCTATAATAAACTCCTCAAAGGTCGGTATAGGTAAGACCTCAGATATATCATGGTGGTCAGCAGAGGCAAAGAAAGGTTTAAACTCAAAAAATGTGACGTCACCTGACATAAGGTACCTATGAAGATCAGGTGAATAACAACGATATCCCTTCTGAACACGAGAATAACCAAGGAAGACACACTTGAGAGCACGAGGAGCTAACTTATCTTTCCCAGGGGCTAAGTTACGAACAAAACACGTGCTCCCAAAAACACGAGGTGGAAGAGAGTATAACGGTGAATGGGGAAACAATACTAAATGCGGAATCTGATCCTTGATGGGAGATGAAGACATCCGATTAATCAAATAACAAGCTGTGAGAACTGCATCGCCCCAAAAACGCAACGGAACACGAGATTCAATTAAAAAGGGGGAGCAGTCTCAATAAGGTGCCTATTCTTTCTCTCTGCAACCCCATTTTGCCGAGGGGTATAAGGACAAGATGTCTAATGAATAATTCCTTGAGAAGTCATAAACTGCTGAAACTGAGAAGATAAATATTCTGAGGCATTATCACTGCGAAAAATGCGAATAGAAACGCCAAATTGGTTTTTGATTTCAGCACAGAAACTCTGGGATATAGAAAACAGCTCAGAATGATCTTTTATTAAGAAAAGCCAAGTACATCTTCAATAATCATCAATAAAACTAACAAAATAACGAAATCCCAAGGTTGAACTGACTCTACTAGGACCCCATGTATAAGAATGAACTAAGGAGAAAACAGACGTTACATGACTCTCAACACTACACGGAAAATAGGCTCGGGTATGTTTCCCAAGTTGACACGACTCACAATCTAATGTAGACAAACTAGGCACCATCTTCTGAAATTTGGATAAACTCGAATGTCCTAAACGTCTGTGGATTAGGTTTCGAGGATCTGTAACTAGACATGTTGTGGAAGGACTGAGTGAGTTAAGGTAGTAAAGGCCTTCTGATTCACGTCCTGTACCAATTGTCTGTCCCGTACTGCGGTCCTGCATAATAAAAGAATCGTCAATAAAATATATACCACAATGGAGGGCACGAGTCAAACGACTAACAGATGCAAGACTAAAAGGACAGCCAGGGACATAAAGAACGGAATCTAGGGTGATAGAAGACAAGGGATTAGCTTGTCCAACTCCTTTTGCCTTAGTTTGACATCCATTGGCTAAAGTAACAGTGGGAAGAGACTGTGAATATACAATATTTGACAAAAGTGATATATTACCAGAGATGTGATCAGAAGCGCCTGAGTCCATAACCCATGGTCCAAGAGTACTAGACTGGGAAACACAAGCAAAAGAATTACCAGTAACAGAAGTATCAGTCTGAGCAACCGAGGCTACTTGTGGAGATGTCTGCTTACTTGCTCGATACTGAAGGAGCTCATTATATTCTTCTTTAGATAAAGAAAATCCCTGGTTACCTGTAGTCTCGGTCTGAGCAATGTAAGCATTTTTGGGTGGACGACCATGTAAGGAATAGCACATTTCACGAGTGTGTCCAAGTTTGTGACAATAAGAACACTTGGGTCTAGATCTTCCAAAACGACCTCCTCCTCGTCTATTCTCCATAGTTTGAGATGCCCGAACATCCACTGTCTTTGATGCGAGAACAGAGGAATCAAGTATTTGTGATGAGATCGCTGGGTGACTTGGTGTTGCAGCAAGGCGGAGTAATCGAGAAAATAATTCATCAACTGTGGGGACAGTCGGACTAGCCAAAATCTGGTCGCGTACAAAATCAAGATCATTAGGAAGTCAAGCGAGAGTAAGAACTAGAAACATCTTCTGTCGCTGCTCTTGTTGTTTTTCAACACTAGCAGAAACTGCATCAACTTCTCAAATTCCTCCATGATTGTCTGTACTTGACCCAAGTAAGTAGACATATCTAATTCCTGCTTCTTTAAGTTTGTCATCCGCGATATCACATCATAGAAGCGAGATATGTCATTAGTGTATAAGGTGCGAGCCTTTGCCCAAACCAAATAACATGTTTGGAATGGACGAAACAAGGGCATCAACTTGGAATCAATAGATCGCCACAAGATGCTACATAACTGAGCATCGATCTTTGCCCAAAGTGCTATCGCCTTTTCATCTCTTTCGCTAGACTGTTTGATTAGATGATCTTGAACACTTTGACCTCTACACCACAACTCGACAGATGAAGCCCAAGCTAAGTAGTTTGAACTTCCCATTAAAGATTCTGAGGTAATCATAACACTAGAGCTTCCAGAACTCATGTTTCTAGACCCAAAAACATCAAATCCCAAAGACATCATTGCAAATTATTACCAAATAAGAGACAAATCAACTGTAATCCACTGAAACAGAGTAAGGAAACACTGAAACAGAATAAGGGAATAATGTAGCTGTCGGAATCTTACTGTAGCTGCCGGAAAAAACTCAAAGTGGTTGGAATGAAATGAAAACAGTAAGGGTAGGATCGGAATTACCAGGCGACCCAACTGTTCTGAAGGAAGTTTTTCAAAAAATGACCGGAAGTGGTCGTACACGTCGGTGCGTGAGCTTCTGGTGGTGCATGGGGGCGCGTGAGGAGGCTGATGCCGGAGATTTTGACTGGGGTTTGGTCGTCAGACAATGACGACTCTTGTGGTAGTGTTGGATTTTGCACAACACCGACGGAGACAAAGAAGACACAAACAGCCTTGAAAAAGTCGCTGGAAAAAGACTTCCGGTGACTGATTTCTCTTCCCGGAGTCGCTGGAATTTATGCACAGCGATAAATCTCTCACGATTGCTCTGATACCATGTGAGAAAGCACGGGAGAAAATATGTTATTGATATTAGACGAAGAATACAATACAAGAGGTCCTTATTTATAGTTATACATTACAAGGACTTATTACTCCTATTCCAATGCGGGACAAAACTATATACATATCTGTAAACTAACAACAAATATCAAATCAGTACTAATCCCAGTTCTATACTTTTGGGGCGTTATATAGTTTTGAAAGGCGGAGATAATGTATTTTAAGCAATAACAATAATTTAAAAACAAAAATCCTTAACTAGGAGATAAAACACAATGGACCAACCTCATAAGCAAAGAAGAAAAAGAAGTTGCTCACACTTTAGGCAAATGCATATGTTGGGACTATTTTTCAGTTATATCATGTTATATTAGAATGAGACATTTATGTTGTGTAATCTTGGATTTGTTTTCCTATCTGTCATTTTGGTGACTGGCCAGTTTAGTTGATTTGTTTCTTTATTATAACGGCGAATACTGATAAGAAAGCAAAGAAAATATGAACAAAGTACAAAAAGAAATTTTCGACAATTACAAAGCTACTACTACTTTTTTCAGTGAATTGTTCGCACTTACGAGCTGAAGGTGCGCAAATTAGATCTCTTATATCGATCTACATACAATGACACATTCGCTAAACCTCAACATTAAATACAAAAAGAAAGTGAAAACAAAACGCAAATGCTACCTATTTCATGCATTGTTTCCTGAAATTTCAAAATATCACAAAAGTTTGTCACTATGTATTAGAGATGGGCTCTAAGCAAATCAAAGACTTGTATCCTTTATCCCCCACCTCTCTATTAATTTCAGATAAACGACTAATAGCCTGTATGGCCAAGCTTTTTTTTGGGCCAAAAGTGCTTTTTTTTTTGCCAAAAGTGCTTTTTTCAAAAATTGAGTTGTTTGGCCAAGCTTTTAGAAAGAAAAAAAGTGTTTTTGAGGAGAAGCAGAAGAGTTTTTGAGAAGCAGAAAAAAGTAGCATCTTTCCAAAAGCACTTTTAATACACTTAGAAGCAATTTTTAAAAGCTTGGCCAAACACTAATTACTGCTCGAAAGTGCTTTTCAAATTAATTAGTCAAACACAAACTGCTTATCAGTACTTTTGAGAAAGACACTTTTCAAAATAAGCTGATTTTAGAACCTTGGCCAAACAGGCTATAAGTGATACCTAATCAGTTCCCAACAGATTATAGGTGAGAAAATTTAAAGTAAAAATAAGTACATCTATTACCTCGCATAAGGAGGAGGCTAGCAGCAATACCAATTCCCCCAGCCATAGCAGGGTGCTCTCTCGCAGTTACCAACTCATCTGAAAGGTTAGATTGAAGTAAGGCGTTTATAAGAGAAAAATCCATTTACCAAGTTAATCTCTAAATCAAATTCTTATTATAATATCAATAAAGTCACAATGGTCTTGTCGAATTCTGAAGGGCAACAATAAAAAGTAAGGATACTAAGGAACAAAGGAGATAAAACATTCACACATTCCTTTTTATTCCCTCGGAAAAGTAAAGAGTACATTGAATGAAGTACAGCAATAAAGGAAGAAACTAGAAACTAGCCAAATCTAAAGGCTAATGAAGGCTTACACAAAGAACAAAGAAAACTGAAATACTAATCAGCTCCTTGAACAGCTTTTTCCTTCCCAAGGTAGCACGCAGAGCCACTTTATCATGTTCATCAGTAAAGATTCTCCCTAAAGCATCGACTACATTTTTTTTAATTGCAATGACCCCCTATCAAGCAAAGCGGTCTTCATCTCAAAATTTCTTATAGATTTACCAATGCTGAATGCCGACTCCCAGCCATGCCAACGAAGATTCCTTGCTGGAATAAGACATCGCCCGATAGATATTGAAGAAAGCATAGAGCGTAATGCAAAGATCATGCAACATCTCAAAATGGAGATTCTCTTCATACAAATATAGCAGGAAATCATTTACATTACATGTATGAAAAGGCAAGTTTGTTGAAGACTGGTAGCATCTACAAACCATGAGGGTTCACTTGTTTTTGAAAATATGTAACAAAAGCTCATTGACCAACAAATGATGAATGACATTCTATTTACAAGGCGTTCAGGAGGATAGAAGCATAATAGTCCATAATAACTATAAGAAGGCAACTGCAAGTTACCTTTAATTTTCTTGAAGAAAACTTCTTCATATGTTGTATACTGGGCTTTTATCTTTGGCATAAAATCCTGGAACACATTACTTATAGATTAGACATGCCAAAAAAGATAAAATAACATGGAATGATTTAGATGGAACTCTGGAAAAAATGGATTTTAGGCCTAACTCAACCTCAAAAGCTATTTGATGAGCTGACGATTGCCGAAGACAATATAAGGAAACAACAACTCATTCTCTCAACCAATGTAGGACCGGTGTTGTCAAAGGCTCACATAAAGGCACATTTAAGCCCTGAAAAAGTAGGTGCAAATCAATTGTGTGCTTCGTTTGCTTAGGTGGTGCTTTACTTTAGTGTTGGCACTAAGTTGTGCACCTCATCCCCACGGGCTCCGTCTTGAAGAGTGTGTTGTTGAAAGAGAATTATTTCTTCTAACAGTAATTTTTATAATTTTTTGTCCAAATAATTGTTGTTTGTGTTTAATAGTTATTATTTTTGAACTACATATAATTTTTTTTAATTGTTCACACACAATTTTTTACTTTTCTTCATCAGAGCACATGCTTTATATGCACTTTGTGCTTAAAGCCTTGACAAATTTCAGCACTTTTTCTCAAGTTTGGCCTTTAATAACATTGAGTGGGATATCTAACACCTGCGCAACCCCCCCCCCAAAGCACCTCAAAAACATCTTGTGCGTGGACAATGTAATATGGGAGCCTAACACTAGGAAAAGCAAGAACTTGGACAGATCTGGTTCCGATACAATGTGAAGAAAATAGACCTTGGGAATATTTCAACCTCAAAAGTTAATCCATGATGTGCGGACTACCCAAGACCATCTAAGGAGACAACGGTACATGCACAAATATGAGACATTATAACAGGTACATTAAATACTTGGACAACCTCCCATGGAAAATATAACAATAGAAAGAGCAAATGAACCACTTCATCAACTCCCATTTCTTTCTTTCCTTTTTTTTTCTATCCTTAAGAGTAAACTCCTCAATTTTTCCATCTAGTTTGTTCAGAAAGCATGGAAAAATAAGGGAGGTGGATTCAATGTTCGCGCAGGCTGCCAAAGAAAAGCTTGAAACATGAAAGCGCTAATCCTGAATTATTTTAATGAGATTAGCGAGCTTGCGTAATTATTCAGTAACATGTTAGCCTATATGCATTTATTGTTCTTTTCAGTTACTCTGTTTAGGTTCCTTATGTAACACTATGGTTATAATAATAAATGCTCTACTCTGGATAAGTGAACTTTTTCCAATAACGGAACAGAGCCACTAGTAGTTACGGTCTAGCCGGTCAAGTCATTCTTCTTGTAAGGCAACGTATTGGAAGCAAGTAGCTGGCATTTGGTAACAGAATTTCTTTTTGGGGACTTCAAGATTGCTTCCTGGAGTCTAAATTATAAGGAGGTGAACTTCAGAGAGGGTAGATCATTTGCTTGTTAGCCTCAATTTTCCTTCCTGACATTTAAAGATTTGGGAGTCATAGTGGCTTTGTGTATCAGCTCATTGTCACATGTTGTTGGCTGAAAACGTTAAAGCAACTTTAAGAAAGAAGAAGAGGAGATAACTTTCCTAGCAGCTTGATGCTGAAAAGCTCATGACATAACTTCATGTTCTTCCGCACTCAGGTAATAGGGAGTTTTCGGGTTTTCTACACAACTGCTCAGAAAGGCCTCTTCAATCATCCACATTACATTCTTTCTGACGGTAAACTGCACAGTTTTCTAGTTTGAGATGTGTTAACTATCTAAAATGAGCCTCTGGAATTATTCGTTCCCTTTTATATCAAGCCAACTTAAGGGTGATAGTTTGACGAAGTACCCACTGGTTTATTTGTTCCATTCCTACTGTATATCTCCAGTGAAATATTCCAAAGCAATTCAGCCCGCCCAACAAGAGGTCTCTCAAGAAAATGGTAACCCTTCAAACTTCTTTGAGGACAGGCCTTGACGTAATGGTAGAATTGCTCTTTGGGGACCTATAGTTCACAAGTTCAAGGTGCAAAACAGCCTCTTTGCAGAAATGAAAAGGGAAGGCTGTGTACTGTAAACCCCCAGTCTTGCCATACCACCATCCTAGCACGAGAGCACTTCGTGCATGCGGTAAGTCCATTTTAATCCTTCAAACTCCAGCAACATAACTCTAAATTACGGTCCTTGCGAAGCTATAAGGCTTCAAATTAAACCATTTATCTTCTACCTGATCAGTTATCTACATTCAGTTTAGTTTTAGTGCTACAACTGAGAGAGGAAACTTGCAAAACTTTGCTAAGAAGGGGGAGAGAAATTTCAAGTGAAAAGTTGCACAATTGTACCCCCACAGCGCCAACTAATTTGCCTGATGGACCAGTATCAGAATACCTAGAAGAGCTCTCACGAGAAAATCATGCAAATAATAATTTATTGACAAGTACCAATTATCAACCCCTCAACTCCAGCAAAGGAACTATAAATTAAGGTTATTGCAGATCTGTAAGGTCTCAAAATTAAATAATCTTTCACAACCTTGAAGACACTGACATTTGGAGCTGAATTTATCTAGGTTCTACACTTGTAAGTCCTTTATCCCATACCATTTCCATTAATGGGATACAGAGGGACGGAGCTACCCTTGTTCGAGTGGAGTCAATCGAAATCCCTTCGCTAGAAAAAGACACTACGTAGATAGGTCAATTTTTTTAAAATGTTTATATATTATATGTTGATTTCACTCGGCTTCTCCACGGAGGATACATACAGCAATCCTTAACATTTTAAATATTCATATCTGGAAGAATATGAGATCCCAAATGAAGATACAGTAAACACAAACAAATCCAAAAATAAAAAGCAGATATGATATTCATCGCATTACTAGAAAACCCGGGCTAGAATGAAAAATTTAAAATGGTAGGGTTAGTACAAAAACCTGAAGAGTGCGGAGGTGGGTGGAGGAAGTATATTGGATGGAACGGGCAGAGCGTAGGGCGGAGTCAGTAGACTCTTGTACTGTGCGAGGCAGATCCTCTGAGATGTAAGAGTGCCATGCTTTATCTTTGTTTTGCGAAGGCAAAGGCGGCGATGATGATGAGGGATCGATGTCAATAGCAGGAGGGGCTTCTTCTCCCATCTTCCTCGTCGATTTCAGCTACTCCGGCAGTACGGATACACGAAACAGAATGGCAAAGGAAAATACTAATTGACAAATGTTGCCAAGTTTTATTGCCTTTTTTTCTTATTACTGTTTTAATACTGATGTCTTTTTGAAATTAATTGGAATTGATGTATTTACTATTATAGTAATTATATATTTTAATAATTATACAATAGTAATTACGATAGTGTAATTATAAGTGTACTGTTTGGTTACACAAGTATAATTATATAATTAAATTAAATTTTAAATAAAGTAACTATCAAAACTAAAAGTTAATGTGATAAATATATGCCTATAAATAATTTTTTATAAGTATAAATGATATTAGATTTGGTATTTAAGATGCATATTTTTCTTTGAATATATATATTAATTAGTAAACATATAGTTATAATAATATTGTAAAAATAATTTATGTATATTTTTAAAATTAATAATATTTAGTTTAATTAATTATAAAATATATGTTTTATAAGAACATCGTGGAATGTATGTTTGATAAAATAAATTAATATTTATAAATATAATGCCATAATATTATTTAAATGTTTGACAAAACTAATCTACCAATTCTAGCTAAAACATAAATAACATGCAATGTGAAATAACAAGTCAATACTACTAAAACAAGTAAATTGGAACCATAAATATAACACAATTTCAAAATCAAAAAAAAAAAATAGTTTAACATATGTCAAATTCTAACATAATAAAAATAAGTTCCAATACAATTTAAGATTGTGAAACATAGTAAGTTTATAACATCATTCAACAATGAAATTCTACTTTAATGACATCACTCATTATATCCCAAGTTTGTTAATGACTCATTATTTATAATATTAGAATAATAACGCAGTTACGGTAAATGAAGAAAATAAAACAAATAAGAAATAAAATATACGAGCAATTACATGAAATCACAAGAAGTAAGGTAGAGAAATAAAAGATAAATAATGTACAAATATATATATAAAGAAATTAAAAAGTAAAAAAATAAATAAAAGAATTAAAATAATAGAAAAAAAGTTGTGAAAAAAATAAATTAAAATTAAAAGGAAAGAAATCAAAAAATAACCTTATAATTACATAGTGTAATTACCGTAAATTCTCACCTCCCCTTTGAGAATTGGAGAGTGTAATTAAGGATGTGTTTGGTACGACGGAAAATATTTTCCGAAAAAAAAATTTTAATTTTTTCATGTTTGGTTGACTTATAGCCCGTTTGGCCAAGTTACCAAAATCAGCTTATTTTGAGAAGTATTTTTTCTCAAAAGTATTTTTCTCAAAAGTACTTTTGGTGAGAAACAATTTGTGTTTGGCTAATTAATTTGAAAAGCACTTCTGAGCAGCAATTAGTGTTTGACCAAGCTTTAAAAAACTGCTTCTAAGTATACTTTTCTCAAAAGTGTTTTTCAAAAAAATGCTTTCGGAGAGAAGCTACTTTTTTCTGTTTTTCCAAAGTTGCTTCTCTTTTTTCCTTTCAAAAGCTTGGCCAAACACCTTAATTTTAGAAAAAAGCATTTTTGACAACAAAAAAAAAGCGTTTTTGCCTCAAAAGAAGCTTGGCCAAACATGCTATTAAATGTTTTGGAAAATATTTTTCTCATAAACTCATTCTCCTTCAATTGGAGAAAAATATTTTTCCTATCAAGAAAAGGAAAAATATTTTCCAAAACTCCTTGTCAACCTTCCACACCCTATTCTCCATCCCCACCAACCCACACCCATACCTACCAAACCACCCCACACACACACCCACCCAACCCCCCAATCCTACCCTAAATAAAAATATTATTAATAGTACTTTATTTTCATGTTATAGATAGACTTTTTTTTTTTTTTGCATTTCAACAAATGAGTATTTTTTACATGATATAAAAAAGTATTTTTTTCATTTCAACAAAACAAAAGTACTTTCTTTTCATAGAAAAAGTATTTTATTTCATTTCAACAAGAAAACGTATTTTCTTTTCATGATGTAAAAAAATATTTTGTTTTATTTCAACAAAATGAGCATTTTCTTTTTCATGATGTAGAAAAAGTATTTCTTTTATTTAAATAAAATGACTATTTTATTTTTATGTTGTAGCAAGAGTACTTTCAAGTGTATTTTTTTTAAGTTATGGAGTATAAATTTTAACATTATTTTTGCGTAAAAAGTAAAGCAACACATTAGTTCATTTAGGGTTGTGTGTATTTTTAGAAGAGTAATTAAATACCTTGAAGAAAATAGAGTCATGAAAACGTTTGGTTGGAGGGGGGTGGAAGGGAGGGGGCGAGCAAGGAAACATGGGGACTTGGGGGAAGGGGGTAAGGAGAGTAGGATAAAAAATATTTTCTACTCTCTAACCAAACACTAAAAAATATTTTTCGGAAAAAGTTTTCCACTCACCAATCAAAAGGGGAAATAAGTGATAAAACCACTCATTTTCCATGAAAAATATTTTCTAAGAAAGCATTTTCCACGAAAAATATTTTCCTTCATACCAAACACACCCTAAACCTCTCCAATTACACTCAATTCCATGTTGACCAAGTAATTACTTGGTCAGACAAACATACCAAACTGTGCAATTATACCCAAATTCAATTCATAGGTGGCTTTCCAAACAGGCTCTTGGGTTTTCTTTTTCTCACTTAGGGAGGGATAAAGCTTAGGCATCATTTGTTTTTAACTTTGAATTTTAATACACATCTTAATATTCAGATATATATTTTGAAACTATATATAGCCATATTCTCAACCAGGGTATTCCGAGAAAATAGAAAGCCAAATCAAACCGAAAACTAAATCAAGCCGATACAAGAAATCGATAATCTTTTTGTTTGATCTAGTTTTGATTTTGAATTTTAAAACCCTACCAGATTTGATTTTAAATAAAAATAATTAGTGACCTTGTTCCGCTCATTATGGAGGAATTCGACTAGTAAGGGTCACATTGAGGCAATGACTTGTGCAGAAGAACCTCATTCACTAAGGTTATGGAAGAACAAAAGTACTAATAACCAATGGACTGACAACTAGGGGTGGGCATACAATTCAAAAAATTGAATTCCGAACTGGACCAAATTAATTCAGCATTTCAGTATCGGTTTATTCAGTATTTCGGTATCAATTTTTCGGTTATTCGATATTTCGGTACGGTCCTCGGTATTGAGGTTTCGATATTTCGGTATACAGAAATACTGAATTAATTTTACTTACAGTCCTACACTACCCAACGGCCTAGCCCAAAATTTTAAACGCCTAACCTAATAAGACTAAGCCAAGTCCCTTGATATCTTTCTGTTGTTTCCCAACCTAACCCAAAAATCCAATATGAATTAGGAATTACCAATCTGTCGTCTGTTTAGTGCTGCCTCAAAGCAGCTCAACTTGCGAATGGAGATGAAAATCGTTATGTTAATCAGAAATAAGAACTTTTGCTTCAAAAACTTTCTCAACTGGAGCAATATATATTACTCTTAATTAAGATTTGGTTCGCTTTATGACAAGCTTTCTCTGCCCAAGCCCAATTGTTTGCTAGTGCAATGACATGATAAGTTTTTTCAACTATATATATGCGGTTTTCATTGGCCAGTGCCACTTCTTGTCACGTTAGATAGAGACGGTGCGATACTGAAACCGTATCGAATTGTACCGAACCAAACAAGAAAATACTGAACCGTACCGAACTACTTTGGTACGGTATTTGGTGTGCACAATTGATATATCGAATACCGAAGTACCGAACCGTAATTCATAAATACTGTACCAAAGTACTGAACGCCCACCCCTACTGACAGCATCAGAGCCACAAGTTAATGATTAACTGTTTGCATTGTTCGGCAACTTGCTATTTAGTCAAAAGAGGGAAAGAGTGAATGCACTTGTTTAACCAAAAATAGATTTTCCAGTCAAATCCAATATCTAGAAGAAAACGGTTTACTGGTAACCAAGTTTTACTTCACTTTCTCAATAATCTTAAGAGAAATAAAAGAAATGATGGAAATAATTAACAAAGAAAAAATGAGGAATGAATTGACAAACACTTCCCAAAATCAAGGCTGAAAATTTGGAGAGTAAGCAAAGATTTATAGTATGAATTTAAGTAACAATCGTCACATGTCCTTACAAATGGAATTCTCATCCTTATATAGGAGCATACAATCATAACGATTATCATACCTAATTTGGACTAATTAAGGGCATTAGCTTTATTGATTTCCCATTATCATAGATAACCATAACCGACATATTTATGACTAAAGATTCCTTATAACTTCTCTCGATTTCCCTTCCTTATTTATCTCCGGTTCATGTATCTTCCCTTCTTTGTAGTCTTCATTCATTCCGTTCTTATTTTTCCTTTGACAACTGTCAGGCTCAGTTCTTTTCTCTTATGCTACCCCATAGGTGTTTCTCTCGTACCTTCCGTGCATTATTAGTTCAGTTAATTTGAGAATGCCATTTGTCGCTATATCGACGCTCCACGCGTCATGCCTCGCTAGTTTAATGCCGTTCCATGTGTCATGACTTTTTTCACCAATACAGATAGTCCTCCCTCATTCCGAATATTGTCAATTGAATATTCGGGAAGTGGTAAGTTTTTATGGCAGGAATTCCTTGCCGCCGCTTCTCGAGCATCATCATGTCTTTTTCAGAATCGATGTATCGCTTGTCACATCTGTTTAATGCCCACACCATATGGTTTATTACGATTGGTTCTGCAGTTTCTTAGTGCCTTTTAGGGTTCTTTCCCTACGGATGTGCCAGTCTCAAAGTGACGGTTCCATTAAGACGCTTCATAATGACCAATTTTAATGGCGGTCGTATCTTCTTATAAATACTTCATTCTTTTTTATTTCTTGGAGTCTTACTTCTTCATCATCCATTACATTTACTCTTTCTTTGTATTTCTGCATCCTTTCTTCTGTATTTCATTGGATAATCATGTCTTCGACAATGCCAAATCCTCGAAAAGTTGTGATTGTTGATGAACTTGCTCCTTCTACTGCCCCTACTAGAAGTAGGAGAGGTGGTAGACTTCGTAGCCTTGGTTCACTATCCAATCGTGGTTCCTCTCCTCAAAGTAGTTCTGCTAGGCCATCTTTTTCTAAACCTAGGGCTCATTTAACCCCTAGATCTTCTTCTAGGAATAAGGATTTAAACGAATATATGTGTGAACCTACAGTTGCAGAAATTGTTCCCCAAGAATTTTCTTTTATAACTGATCGTGAAACCATGAGAAATCAAGTTTCTTCTATAACTCCCCTCAACCCTACGTAACTTTACCCAATTCTGATCATTACCGGTCTTCTTTTCTTAGTTCGACGAGAGTGCCATTGAAAATTGGATTTTCCAGTTTTAGTCTATGGTGCCAATCAGAGAATCACCTCTTATCATGTCGGTTATTCTTTTATTTATACCTACCTTTTTACTTTGGGGTTTAAGCCTCATATTAATCCAGTAATCATTGAGTTTTGTCATTACTTCAACCTGTGTCTTGGCCAGATTGGCCCCATTGTATGGAGGACTGTAGCTTGCCTTTGTTATTTGTCGGACTCTAGTTTCCGTCCATTTTACCTTTCGGCACTTGCTTCACCTTTACTCCCCCAAGCTGTTTCGTGAAGGGGGTTTTCTCTCGTGGCTAGAAGTAAGAGAGTGTTTGTTAGCCCTAAAGATGATCGAGACCGTGGCTGGTATGCCCATTTCGTTGCTGCTCCCACTAGTGGATTAGTGGGTGAAGAAAACATGTCTTTCCTAGAAAAATGGAATTCTGCACATAAGTTTTCTTCTCCTTTTTTTTCTTTTTTTATATATCTTGCATAATTTCATGTAATCACGTACCCGCTTTGCAGCAACCATGGAAGTCTTTGATGAGATTCCCGACTTCTGTGCTTGGTTAGAAAATATGTTAACTGATGCCCTATAGACAAAAGATCTTGGAAATTCCTTTCTCAAAAATTTGGTTGGAAAGTGAAGACACACGGTACATTTTACCTTCATAGTTCTTCTTTTCCTTTTACTTGGTTATACAATAATTTCTCATCCTTCCCTTTTCTTTTTTGTTAGGACTTGCTATTCATGGTATTAGCCCCGCATCTGTTCCATGAACCAGACTTTCCGAGAGTCTTGCTCAAGAACGGATTTAGAGTGCTTCTTCCTCCAAAAGGAAAACTGACGAAGCCCGTGGCTCTAATGATGAAGAAGAAATAGATGAAGAATCTTTGGTGAGAAAGATGCGCGTTAGAAGAGGCGTGGTTTCTGATGATGAGGCACCCCCCCTCTCATGACCTCCCCTCTAGTGCAATTCCTTTCAGATTCATAGATGAGCGAGAGAATGCTCCTTTAATGATTTCTGAGGAAGATGTTGTTGATCCCCCACCAAGTTCCGTTGATAGATTGTTAACTTGAGGCTTCGAGGGTGAAGATGCTTTCGGGCCTGTCTCTGAAGAATTGCCTATTGTTTCACTTCCAGCTTCATCTACCATCAACACCTCAGCGTATTTGCGTGACGTTACTCCAGTTGTTTCTCATACAGAGGTCGAACCTTCAAGCAGCAGAAGGGAGATAAAAAGAGTCGTAATTGAGGTCCCTAAATATGGGAACTTACTGAGGAAATCTGGTCAAGCCGACGTGTGGTTGAAGCCACTGATTGGCCTTGTGGAGAAGAAGAAATTAAAAAGCCATAGCTCACTAACTTTAATTAATGACATTGTTCATTCTTCTTTGAAGGTACAAGCTTATATTTCTGTTCTTCCTTCTTCCTAATTCATAACTCTTCCTCCTTTTACCTTTTTGCAGATTAATTTGATTGGTACCGAGCTTATGAAAAGAGTTTCTCAAGCGGACCAACAAGTTATGGAATTGCACATTGAGGTTGTCAATTGGAAGGAATAATTCGAAGGTCTTCAACTAGAAAAGGAAGTTCTTGTAGAAGAGAAGAACATTTTGGAGCGTCAAATGAGGATGGTTTTTGCCGAGTCAGCGGTTGAAAAAGCCTCTTCCAGTCAGGTTGGGAAGGACAAGGATATACTGGAAATCCTCTTTTGCTGAACAAAAAGAACTCCTTAATCAAAAAGAGGTTTACGCGGGAGAATTGGTTCAGACGCTTACCCAAGCTCATGAAGAACTTCGCGCATCTGCAGATAAAATTCAATTCTTGGAAAGTTCTTTCGCTCCTTTGAAGACAACATTTGATTCCTCTGAAGCAGAAAAAAAAGAGTTGAGAGCTGAGGTTGATTAGTGGGAGAAGGATTATGAGGCTCTCGAGGATAAGCTATCGTTGGATGTGAGCTGGGCCTTTTTGAACACTCGCCTCGAGACTCTAATTAAAGCCAACCAAGAGGATTTTGACCTTAATGCTGAGATTACTAAGGCTAAAGAAGCAATCGATAAAACTTAGCAATGTCAAAGATTTTCCTCACCTGAAGATGTAGGTTCTAAGGGTGATGGAGATGGACTTGTTCCTGGTAGAGCTGATGTTCAAGCCTCTTCTGCTCAAGTTAATCCTTCTTATCCTGCTGATGATACTCCCGTTGATGATGCTCCTTAGTTTTCTCCTTTCTCCTGTTTTTTGTCAGCTTTTATTTGGGACTTTCATATGTTGTTTTTTCCCTTAGCCTAATTTTGGAATTTAATGACAAATTAGCACCTTTTTATTTTTATAAACATTTCAGTTGCTTTTGCCACATATTATGCTCTTTTATTTTTTGATGTTTGACCTTTCTCTTGCATTTTAAAAATGCCTTAACAATTCGTGACTTTGATAAACACGGATTTTTATAAAAAGGGGCCCTTTTATGTTAACGACATTGATGAAGATGACGTCTCATCTTCATATTGGTGCAAATATATAAAACATGAAGTAGACATGAAATTTTTTTTGAGGAAGTTTTATGTTTTGAACTTCAAATAAATTTCGTACATTATTTTCATGATCGCTCGTACAACACTTTCATAACTGCTTTTATTGTAGCAGATTTAAAAATATAAAATTGGGTCTATTATTCCGTGACTAAATTTTGGTCTTAACCTAAAACTCGTAGGAACATGTAATATCTTGCATCCTTTTCGCGAGTTCACACTCCTTTGAAAAATTCAATAGGTTTGTTTCTTTAAGGTTTTTGATTCAGGCTAAACTGAAGTATATTTTTTCGCGACTTTTGATTTCTTCTACATGCATAATCCCTCCAGTGTTGGAGCTTTGAAGTATGAAATCTCGAACACTGGATTACTCTTTCGTTTTGGTCCATTCCCTGAAAAGAAAAATACAAACGGGACTCAGAGATATTTATTTAGATGATGACTATATAACCCTTTTTCCATCAGAAAGGTTGCAACCTAGACCTGAAATAATTCAGTATTTCGCGTGCCTTTCGGGTCTAATATCATCATTTGGAACGGGGTAGATTTTTTCTATCATCTAAAATGGTTAGTAAAATTAAAAAGAACTATGGGTACTTTCCTCGTCTAGAAGTAGTGCTTCTTCAAGTGAACTGCATTCCAGTTTGATGGTAGTACCTTGCCATCTGTGGTTTCCAACCCGTATGCTCCCTTTCCAGCGATACCTCGAACCTTATAAGGGTCTTTTTAATTTGGACTCAACTTTCTCGCGTTGGCCACCTTTGTCGATCGGAACACATTTTTGAGGATGAAGTCCCAAATCTTGAAGTATCTCAAATTAGCTTATCTTGTTGTAATATCACTCAATCATTTGTTTTTGAGCCGCCATTCGAATTAATGTTGCTTCTCTCCTTTCTTCTAATAGATCCAAATTTACCCGCATCTCCTCCTTATTTGCTTCCTCAGTAAGATGTGTGTATCTCTTACTTGGTTCACCTATCTCTACCGGAATTAAAGCTTCTACACCATAAACAAGCAAAGATGGAGTCTCACCCGTACTTGTTTTTGCTGTTGTTCGGTAGGCCCACAACACCCCTGGTAATACTTCTGGCTATTTGCCTTTTGATTCTTCTAATCTCTTCTTCAAGTTATTAATGATAAATTTGTTTGTCGACTCGGCTTATCCATTAGTTGCAGGGTGGTAAGGTGCGGACGTAATCCGTTTGATTTGCCAACTTTGAAAGAATCCTGTGATTTTAGTACCTATGAACTGCGGGCCATTGTCACACACGATTTCCTTTGGAACTCCAAATCGACAGATAATGTTTCTCCAAACAAAATCCCTGACTTTTTTTTCTCGCACCTGTTTGAATGCACCTGCTTCTACCCATTTTGAAAAATAATCTGTTAAAACTAATAGAAACCGTATATTTTCCTTAGCTTGAGGCAACGAGCCTACAATATCCATGCCCCACTTCATGAAAGACCATGGTGAAATAATTGAATGTAATAGTTCTGTTGGGCGGTGCATGTTATAGGCATATCGTTGATATTACTTGGCTACAAAGCTTTCTGCTTCTTCTTCCATTTCTGGCCAATAATACCCTGCTCTTATTAATGTCTTTACCGATGATCTTCCTCCGGCGTGATTGCCGCAGTGCCCCTCATGTATGTCCTTTATCACATACTCCATTTGTGATGGGCCGAGGCACCATGCTAAAGGTCCTCCAAACATCTTTCGATATAGATTTTCACGAATTAAGCAATACCATGCGGCTTTTTGGTGAATCAATTGCGACTTTTTCTTGTCCTCGGGCAAGATTCCATAATACAAAAACTTCACAAATTCGTTCCTCCAATCCCATGTTAGATTATTAAAATTTACGTCGCTCTTGTCTTGGTCAAGTGCTCAAGTGCCGAATGAAACAAATGTATCACGATAGCATTTTCTGCATTTGTTATATCCATGACAGATGCGAGATTTTCCAATGCATCTGCTTCTGCATTCTCTTCCTTGGGTATCTACACGGCCTTCCACGACTGAAATTGTCTAAGTAATTCTCGTACCTTTTTCAGGTATTGTTGCATTCACATTTCTGTTTCCACGTAAGTCCCCTGCATCTGGTTAACCACCAACTGCGAGTCACTTTTGATCACAATCTTCTCTATACCAAGTTCTCGTGCCAGTTCCAAACCTGCAATCACAACTTCGTACTATGCCTCATTGTTAGTGATTGGATAACACCTTATTGCTTGTCTTATGCCTTACGCTGAAGATGGAATTAGTACAATTCCTAAACTCGCTCCTTTAACATTGGAAGAACCATCGGTAAATAAAGTCCAAGTCCTCGGATCAGATTCGGTGAATACTTGTAGTTCCTTTTCTGCTTCAGGAACTAAATTCATGCTGAAATCCGCTACAAAATCTGCTAGAACCTGCGATTTTATCGCAGTTCTGGGCTGATATATGATATCATACTCACTGAGTTATATTTCCTATTTAGCTAACCTACATAATAACTCCTATTTATGCAATATATTCCTCAGGGGGAAAGCAGTTATTATAGAAATAGGATGACATTGGAAATAAGGTCTTAACTTCCTAGATGCCATGATTAACGCTAAAGCAAGCTTTTTCAAATGGGGATACCGTATCTCGTCATCTAACAAAGATTTACTAATATAATAAATTGGGAATTGCTTACCTTTATCCTCTCGTACCAATACCGCACTCACCGCTACTTCTGACACAACAAGATAAATGAGAAGCCTTTCATCGTCTTTTGGTTTGGCTAGCAAATGAGGTTTGATAGATAAAGTTTTAGGTCCTTGAGGGCTTGTTGGCATTCGTCAGTCCGTTCAAACTGATTCTGATTTTTCAATACTGAAAAGAATTTAAAACTCATTTTTGATGACTTTGATATAAACCTCCCCTGAGCTGATATTCTTCCTATTAATATCTGCACTTCTTTTTTGCTCGTGAGTATCTCTGGTATTTCCTTGATAGCTTTGATCTGCGCAGGATTCACTTCAATACCCATGTTAGAAACGAGAAAGCCTAAAAACTTACCTGAAGCCACGCCAAAAACGCATTTTCCTGGATTTAGCTTCATATTGTATTTTCGGAGAATCTCGAAAGTATCTAACAAGTGTTGAAAATGATCTTCTGCCTGTGTTGACTTGACCAGCGTATCGTCAATGTAAACTTCCATGGTTTTTCCCAAGTGCTCTTGAAACATTTTAGTAACCAACATTTGATACGCCGCTCTAGCAATTTTTAAACCAAAGGGCATGACTTTATAATAGTATGTCCCCCTGTGATAAACAAGGTTTTTTCTTCATCTAGGGAGTCCATTTTTATTTGGTTATATCCTGAATATGTATCTTCAAAACTCAAAATGTGACGACCCAACTGGAGGGTCATGACTAGCACCCGAGCCATACTTGCCGAGTACCAACGTACATTTTATCTAACCTTTCTTATTATCTTTAAGGGCCGACAAGATCAATATAAATAGTAGACATGGATCATGAACATCCAACAATGAAAGATAATGTCATAAACATACATAACATGGGACGACAAGACTGTCAAGAAACTATATATAAGGTACGAGCTACCATGCTGCCATGAAAGAATATACAACAAAAATCAGCCGACAAGGCATTCCAAACCATACATAAGTCGACACCTGTCTATGAGCCTCTAAAGGAACATAAGTGCTACAACATTGCCGGAACAGGGCCCCGACATACCCATAATGTCTATAACAAAAATGCATACCAAGACCACGGCAAGTCCGGAGAAGGGATCTCGCCAATAACCGCTGAACTGGACAGCCTACTGTGGTGGGGGAGCTGCGTCTACCTATCTATCAGGACCTGCAGCACGACATGTAGCGTCCACAAATTAAAAGGACGTCAGTATGAATAAAGTACTAAGTATCTAAGGCAGGAAAGCATAGGTAAGAATAGTAATGTAAACAGGGATAGAGAATATACAACCTATGACATCTGGGTACCTCTGAGGGCTACTGACATGAAATACATGATACATACATATATATATATATAAACTTTTAAAACATACATCTTTGTGGGCATCACCATCATCATATCGTACCCGGCCGTAATAGGCTCGGTAAAACGTACCCGGCCATCATAGGGCTCGGTAGAATCGTACCCGGCCACGTGGAGCTCGGTAAAACCCAACTGATCAGTGGTTGCACAATAGGTGTTGTACCCGGCCGAGTATAGCACGGCTCAGTAGAGTAAAATAGATACATATATATGATGCATGCTGGACTCATTGGAATCACATTTTGAACCTTTCGGAGTGACATAAGGTCGGTATCCTTCGTACACATTATTAGGATTAACTCTTCATCAAGAATCTTATAAGAATCAGGAACTACCAACAAAATTGATAATATAAGAATAAGAGAAGTAACACCAATATCAATCGTTTCATAAGAAGGGCAGCAATGTAAGTACTGCTAGCTTCTAAGAGTAGAGTATCTTTGGGAGCTCGTTCAATACATTATGTACAATCGGAGTCGTGCAAAAGAATGAAGGGGATAGCCTCACATACCTTGTATATACTGCCCAACCTCAAGCTATGCAAATGTCACGACTCCTTAGTCTACAATAAGAGAAATGACACTATCATTATCGTTTAAGCGTCGTAACTATTATGTATCGACCGCAACCTATTTTACGATGAAACGGACAGCACCTCCCCTATTTATATGACTTCCCACAAGTCAATACAATCACCAAACAGCCCAAACAACATCATTAATAATCATATTGAGCCTCCAAAACAGTCCACCAACCAACAACATTACTACCAAGCCTTTCGATATATATTTCACAAGTTCTAGCTTCAACGACTTAGCCGCAACTTGGATAATCTTAAATATATATAGAGTAAGAGGTTCCTTACCTTTAAACAGAAAGAACAACTACAATTTGACCTTAATATTCCACGAAATATCCCTCCAATTCTGCCACAAGAACAAGGAAGCGAAACTAGCAATTAATTCGGATTTTTCGACACTAGAATTACTTTAGAAGACTTGAAATTACCTAGGGTTGATATTAAAAAATTGAAGGTGTATTTACAGAACATAAAACACTTAAAACAACCTCCCACACGAGCTGGAACAACACAAAAATTAGCAACAACAAGAAGAACAAGAAACTTACTAGCGCCACGGGATTCCCGACATTTGATTTGTGTTGTTTGCCCTTTGTTTGGGTCTTGGATCACGAGAGAACCTTGAGAGACTATTTTTAGGGTTCTAAGGTCTGAATATACTGAAAAATAATGACTTAAAACGGGGTTGAGGTATCATATATATATCCATATGTCTTAAACCGCCTATGTGGGCCCCATAGAGAGCTGCTTGGCGCACTCTCGCGAAAACGCGAATATCTCTCTATTCCGAGATCGTATCGATGAACGGTTTAATATGTTGGAAACTAGACTCATAGATATTCAATTTAATAGGTAGATCACCCCATAATTCCAAGTACATTGGGATAAAAATGTAGTAACATTTGACCTAAAGTTTAAGTAAAATTATAAACGTAAGTTGCGACAACTTTTATCGACTTTTGTTTCATAACTCGCTTGACTTCAA
Organism: Nicotiana tomentosiformis; assembly: GCF_000390325.3. NCBI lineage: Eukaryota > Viridiplantae > Streptophyta > Magnoliopsida > Solanales > Solanaceae > Nicotiana > Nicotiana tomentosiformis. The sequence goes on from NC_090812.1 coordinate 140,377,113, forward strand.
GACTTATGATACGGATATTATATGATTTAAATACATTAAAACATTACCTCTTGGGACAATTAATCACCTCTAGTGTTACCCGAAAATACGGATTACAACATCCTTGATTAGTTTAACTTCAAATACTTGTTAACCACTCTTATACATCCTTGTATCGTTTAAAACCAATAGGATTAATTTCTTATCATCTCAAAGATAATCTCTTCTTGGATTTACGTCGACTAACTTACGACGTGATCTAAGGTACGCGAATTTGGGTTGTAACACCCTCTTCCCCTTAGGAACATTCGTCCTCGAATGTAAGGGTTTATGGGGTGTCTAACTCATCGTGGATTCCGACGGAGATTTCCGGCTGAGTTTCCCCTATAAAATAGACACTAGCCAAACTTGCAAGTAGTTAAACCCAACCTATGGCCTTACAAGACTATACAAAGCATTATGTATATGTACATTATGTGCATATCACCATTTTGTATTAAAAAAAAGAGTATTCACAAGATATTGCTTACCTCATAGAGCCGTTTTACCTTATAATGCGTCCTTCTTTCCCCCGGCATTCTCGTTATCTTCACTCTGGAATAGGTAAGGGTATTTAGACTTCATCTCCTCTTCTGCTTCCCATGTCATTTCTTCTATATTCTTGTTCCTCCATAATACTTTGACGGAAGCTACATCCTTTGTTCTCAGCTTGCGGACTTGTCGATCTAATATAGCCACTGGCACTTCATCATATGATAGATCCTTTGTAACTTGTACATCTTTGATAGGGACGACCCGAGAAGGGTCTCCAATACATTTCCTCAACATAGATACATGGAATACCGGGTGGACAAATTCCAATTCAGATGGCAATTCTAACTCGTAAGCAACCTGTCCAATTCGTCGAAGAATTTTGTACGGCCCAATATACCGCGGACTCAACTTACCCTTCTTCCCAAAATTCATAACACCCTTCATCGGCGAGATCTTCAGGAAAACACAATCACCAACCTCAAATTCTAGATCACGACGTCAGACATCGGAATAAGACTTTTGCCTGCTTTGTGCCATCCTCAGTCGCTCTTGTATCACTTTCACCTTCTCAATGGCTTGGTGAATCAAATCTGGCCCATATAATTCTGTCTCACCGACTTCGAACCATCCAACTGGTGATCTACACAAAAGTTCATGTTCTGCGGTAGAATCGATTAGTTAATCTATATGTGGCAGAGGAAATGAATCTTTAGGACAAGCTTTATTTAGATCCGTATAATCTACACAAACTCGCCATTTTTCATTCTTTAGGAACTACTACGGTATTAGATAACCAATTAGGGTACTTTACCTCTCGTATCGAACCAATTTTCATAAGCTTTTGTACTTCATCTTGGATTACCTGATTTTTGAAGGATCCTTGTTTCCTCTTCTTCTGCTTGACAAGTGGGTATGATGGGTCCTCATTCAATTTATGAGTTATTACTTCCGGTGGTATACCTGTCATATCTGAATGCGACCAAGTGAAGCAATCAACGCTAGCTTGTAAAAATTCGATTAACTTACCTTTCATTTTTGGGCTTAAATTTACTCCGACGTAAACTTTTATGTCTGGACAATGTGTAAATAACACTATAGCTTCGAGTTCTTCAACAGTTGTCTCAATATTTTAATTTTCTTCTGGCTCTTGAATAACATCAGGTCTCGAATCAACATTACTTTGTCATGGTATGCCTTCAGTTGAGGTTTTTGCACCAATGTCCTCAACCGAGTTATGTAGTTGCTATTTTGCGATGGCATCATTGATTACCTTGCTCGAAACCACTATCGAGTTGATACTTCTTGAAGCTTGCTGATCTCCACGGATTTGACGGATTCCCCATTGTGAAGGAAATTTGATAACCTGATGTAATGTGGATGGGATGACGTCCATGTCGTGAATCAATGGTCTTATTATATTATATGTCATGTCCGCGTCTACCACCTTGAACTTCGTATCCTTAACAATTCCTTCTGCAGACGTGGTGAGCAAAACTTCCCCTTTTGTTATAACACTTGAATTATCAGACCCGACCAAGGACCGCGCCTTTGGTATCACCTTATCGTTAGCTTGTATTTCGTTTACCACCCTTAGTGAAATGATGTTTAATGAACTACATAGATCAATCAAAACTCGCTTTATGTTAGTATCGTGTACAAGTGAAGATATTACCAGTGCATCGTTGTGAGGAATCATCATGTCGTCCGCATCTTCATCATCAAATGTTATACTGTCTTCATCCAAGACTTGGCGAACTCGCTTCCCTTGAGTAACCGTGACTTTTGACGTCTGTTTTTGCAGTTGTATAAGTTACACCATTGACCTCATCTCCCGAGTTATCACATTAACTGTCCTTTTTGTTGATGGAGGTTTCATGGGTTCCTGTCTGTTCTTCATATATGATTGTCTTCATTTCTCGCTGAATAGGTCAGTTATATAACCTTACTTCAACAAGTGCTCGACCTCTCCCTGCAGTAGTCTACAATATGTTGTTCTATGGCCATGATCGTTGATAAACTCACACCAGAAATCTGGATTCCTTTTGCTTGGATCTGATCTCATTTCTTTAGGCCATCTCACCTTATCTCTCGTACCTCTTAAAACAGCTACTAACTTAGAGGTACTGACATTAAAGCTGTAATCTTCTACCCTTGCATCTGTACCGGAATTGTTGCCTCGTGTATCCCGTTCCTTTCTGAACCTAGATGAAAGACTCATATCTTTTTGCCTCGGTCTTGAATCGAATCGTGTTTTTTCTTGTTTAGATCGAGGGTCTCGCCCAACAGGTCCCATGTAAGGTTCGTACCTATTTTTTTGATCTTTTTTTCTGATTCCGAACGTCTCGATCCTTCTCTTTCATCGTTTCTTGGTTGTGCGACCGTATCTTCTTCTTTCCATAATTTTGTATTGTATCTGTTGTACACATCGTACCAAGTTGTTGATGGAAATTCCCGCAAACTCTCTTTCAGTCTTCTCGTGGCTTCTGAACATTTCTTGTTTAAATTACTCACGAATGCCATAGCTGCCCAGTTATCAGGTACCCGAGGTAACATCATCCTCTCCCGCTGGAATCTATCTACGAATTCCCTAAGTAATTCTGTATTCCCCTATTTTACCTTAAAGATGTCTTCCATCCTTTTTTTAATATTCTAAGCTCCTGAATGTGCTTTTATAAATGAATCTGTAAGCTCAATAAAAAAATCAATAGAGTTTTCAAGTAAAAGAGAATACCATGTTAATGCTCCTTTCGTGAGTGTTTCACCAAATTTCATAACCAAAACCGATTCAATTTCTTGCTTGGTTAAATCGTTGACTTTCACGCCAGTTGTGAATGCAGTTACGTGATCTCGAGGGTCAGTCCTTCCACCATATTTTGGAATATCATGCATTTTAAACTTTTTAGGAATTGGCAACGGCGCTGCACTTGGCTTCCAAGGCTGTTGCGAATACTTGTCAATATCTACCCATTTGATCACGGGTAGTACACCAGGTATTTGCTCTATGCGAACGTTTTTCTCCTTCAATTGTTTCTGCAAAGTTAATACCAAACTTTGTAGATTAGAATTATTTGGTGTACCTTACCCTCCATCACGTAATTCGTTTGGAATTCCTCCACTTCTAGAGTTGTTAAGCCCTGAGCATGGGTCTTCTAGGGTTGCTATATTGACCGCTGGAGGAGTTTATGGCGCGTTGGGCAATCATCTAACAAAAGCTTGTAGAGCACTATTCACGTGTTCTGCAATCAATTGCTTTAGAGTGTCCTACTCTACAGTTTGTTCATCTCCTTGTTGATCATCAGCGCGCGATATAGACCTTTCAGGAGAACCTCCACGGGATTGTTGAAGGGATCCCGTTGGAGAAGGGAGTGGTGGAGTTCCACCTTGTGGGTTCAACTGGTTGTTTTCGTTAGCAGTTGACATAGTTGGTTGTTAAAAAGTAGAATTTGAAAAGTGAAAAGATTATTAGATTTTCGGTAACGGAACCAATTTGTTTAATCAAAAATAGATTTTCTGGTCAAAGTCAATATCTAGAAGAAAACGGGTTACTAATAATCAAGTTTTACTTCACTTTCTTAATAATCTTAAGAGAAATAAAAGAAATGATGGAAATAATTAACAAAGAAAAAATGAGGAATGAATTGGCAAACACTTCCCAAAATCAAGGCTGAAAATTTGGAGAGTAAGCAAAGATTTATAGTACGAATTTCAATAATAATCGTCACCTCTCCTTACAAATGGAATTCTCATCCTTATATAGAAGCATACAATCGTAACAGTTATCATACTTAATTTGGACTAATTAAGGGCATTAACTGTATTGATTACCCATTACCATAGATAACTATAACTGACATATTTATGACTAAAGATTCCTTATAACTGCTCCCGATTTTCCTTCCTTGTTTATCTCTGGTTCATGTATCTTCCCTTCTTTGCAGTCTTCATTCATTTCGTTTTTCCTTTGACAACTGTTAGACTCGGTTCTTTTCTCTTATGCTACCCCGTGGGTGTTTCTCCCGTACCTTCCGCGCATTCTTAGTTCAGTTAATTTGAGAATGTCACTTGTCTCTATATCGACGTTCCGCGCGTCATGCCTCGTCAGCTTAATGTCGTTCCATGTGTAATGACTTTTTACACCAATACAACACTCATATAAATGGCTCACATGTATGGCTTGACATGAATGCAAGTCCTAAAATTTTTCATGATTATATTACAAAACTATCTTGAACTTGAAATTCATGAAAGAAAAGAATTACATGAGAAATTCACGGTTATAAGCATAAAGGAAGGAATAAATTTATTTGAACGAGAAAGTCACGATGTTCCTTGAACACCAAGAGAGTATATTTAAGGGAACGATTATGAAGCCCATGGCTTATGAAAGTCAAATGTTGTCATACCACAAGTATAAATACATATGCGGTTCGTTACGAGATAAAAGAAGACCAACAGAGGAAATTAATTAAGTGCTCGAAAACATGATCCAAGGGTGTAACATAAACACGACCGTTTTGGAGGATCAATTGCTTCATATTGAGTTTGCCTACGCTAGCCATTATCAAGATAGCATCCTGAATGGCTCTATTTGTAGCATTATATGGCGATGATACAGTAAATTATGAAATGGATTGAACCAAATAGTGTGAGTTACTGGGTATAAAATAAGTAAGAGGGACAAACGAGGAAGTTAGGAGATTAAAAAATAGTTTACAACTACACAAGGTCAGAAAGTCATGTTCAGACATGTCATACGAATTGTGAAATCTGTAATTGGCAATGATATACTTGTGAAAGTTTCAAAGATTAATGGTGATGCAAGAGAAGGAAAAGAGAAAAACTTAGTCTGAGGTTATTTAGAACTAGGGGTGTCAATGGTTCGGTTCAGACAGTTATTTAATAAAATTAGTATCATACCAATTTTTCGATTACTTTATTATGTATAACCAAAATTAGACTTTATAAAACCGTCCTAATCATGTAGGTTTCTCTTCAGTATCGGTACAGTTCAGTTAATTTTCGATATTTTTCTAAATGTCGTATAAAAGTAGTAGAAGTAGAATGCAGTAGCATACGTACTTTTATAGAACTTAGCAAAATTCTCTATACATTTTTACTATTTAAAGGATGATGAATTAAGAACATGAAAGATGACTAGAGTATAGATTCATTAACTATTCTACAATAGCATAAAAGAAACTAAGCAAAGACAAAGAAAATATAAATCACACGAGTGGAAAGATATTAACTAAGTTGAGACTCAAGAATAAAGTCTAGAGAAGTTTAAATATTCAAAAAGATAAATTTAAATCATACGAAATGAAACGTATTCAATACATTATACTTTGCTACTCATAATTGCTAGAATACCTTGTGTCTTGCTAGTGAATATGCTGAAAATAGTTTAGTTTTAACATAAGTAGCATAATAAGTTGGGAATTCGGATTTTGAGTTTAATTACTTCTTGTCTTGTAACCATGTTCATAATTCAAAGTCCCATGAAAAAATTTAATGCTTTATTATTTTTAAACTTAATATATAAATATATTTTTTACATGTAAATTTATTTGATACGGTTCTGTATTTTTTCGGTTTATTTTCATAAAATAAAAAATATATCCTAATTATCGGTACTGTTATAGAAATATATAAAAACCTATGATTTTATTAAAAGCACCTAAAAATCGATTCGATACGGTACAGTTCGATCGATTTAGTCGATTTTTAAATAACAATTGACACCCCTATTCAGAATTGGACGAGAACTTATTTAAAAAAAGTGTCTATGCAAACTCTTGGCAGACAATTTCATAATTTAAGAACCAATTAGTCATTTTAGTTAAAATATCACGGCGGAAACATAGTTATGAAAAAGCTATACGGTAAGATTGAAGACATGATATATATATATATATATATATATATATATAGAGTTTTGCTAACCTACTACATGATACATTGTATACATATTTGGCTTTTCAAAAATACCCATAGTTTTTAATGATAACTTCATTGTTGAGGGGCTTTTCGTCCTTTTGCCATAAAAAATCTGACTCTCTTCAGCCTTTTCCAATTTTGCTCCCTCGCTATTCTCTCTCGATCTGGCCTCTCTGTTCTCTTTAATTTTTTTCTTTTTCTTTCTCTTTGTAAAATTCAATCACTGGTTTTCTATTTGGTACCTCTCTGTTGCTTTTCTTCTTTATAAGATTCAATTGATTTATGATCCCTCTCTCTCGTTTGCTTTTTCTTCTTTCTCTTTATAAGATTCAATCTGTAGTTTTTCAACGTGGCATGTGAAAAGGAGTAATTGACTTCTCGACCAATTTGTGGTTTTCTGATTATTCATGATATTTCATACCAAATTTATTTTGGTAATAGTTCACAAAAATAAGAAAGTTCCCAAACATAGCGGTACCTATGGGGGTACTGTTAATTGTTGTTGAGTAATTGACTTATTGTGTAACCTATTTGGTCGTCCTCATTTAACCTATATTTATTTTTAAATTTTTTTTAACTTGTACCCACTTTTTAAATAACTTCAGGCCTCTTTCTCCTCCTCTTTCGTTTTCTGAATGCTGAAATTTGAGATATTGTTATGCGTTTTACCCTGATGATTCATATATATCTGCTTGTCCCATTATGTTCAGTTTGGTCTTATTCACAATAATTTAACCTCTTAGATATTTTAGCTTTACATGCACATTGATTTTTAGTTCTAATTTATTTGTAGTAACTTGTTTTCATGTCGAAAATATTTTTCATTCTTTAATCTTTGAAATGAACATCATCAATCGTTGCTAATCATGATATATTAAATTCATTGTTATTTAGTATTATTTCGTTTATGTACAATATGTTCTTTTGTTGAATTCTTTTTTTGAAAGATGATCTTCCTCATTTCCGTGTGCAGACTTAGAACTTCAGCTCTAAGAATGCTTAAGTTCAGCAAATCGTTGCTAATCATGATATATTAAATTCATTATTGTTTATTACTATTTCGTTTATGTACAATATGTTCTTTTGTTGAATTCTTTTTTTGAAAGATGATCTTCCTCATTTTCGTGTGCAGACTTAGAACTTCAGCTCTAAGAATGCTTAAGTTCAACAAATATAAACAAAAACTTCAGCTCCTGGAATGCTAAAGTTCACCAAATATAAAACAAACCTCAGCCTAGAATGTTGAAGTTCAGCAATTACAAAATAAACTTCAGCTCCTAGAATGCTGAAGTTTAGCAATTACAAAACAAAAATTTCAGCCAAAACATATTGTAGTTTTATTGAGCTGAAGTTTGCCATTGCACTATGAACTGAAGTTTGCGTGATTGCCTTTGCAAGTCAGGCCAAACTTCAAGCAAAAATATCTGAAGTTTTGCTACACTTCAGGCAAAACATTCTGAAGTTCAAACTTCAGACATAATTTTTTGCTACTTCAGGCCTGTATGTCTGAAGTTACCCGAAAAGTGAGTACGCTTGCAATTTTTTTTGCAAAGCGGGTATAAGTTAAAAGTTGACACAAAAATTGGGTATAGATGAAAATACCCCACTTATTGTGGTAGTATTTCAATATTTTTGTGGACAAGTGGCTGCATAAATAATTATGTGGCTTGATCTCCTTTAAGACTGACAAGTGGGCCGGTCCAGATCCGGGATCGAGGCCCATGTTGGCTTCTGGGCCTAAACAGTCCATAACCGGATAAGCTCGTGACGTGGAGGTGGACCGGTCTTCAGGGTCGGTCCTTCACATTGAGCCCGCGAGACCGAGACCGGACCGGTCCTTGGCGGGCCTAAACGGTCCCAACGGTCATAATTTTAAAAAAACAATCTAACCGTTTGGGATTGCAAAAATCTGGTCGTTGGCTATTTATAAAATAGCCATTTAACCCCCAAACTTTTTATAATTATACTTTTTCCCTTTTTTTCAACTATAAATACCCCCTCATTCTTTTATTTTTCTCACAAAATCATCAATCTTTCTCAATCTCTCTCTAATTTTCTTCTATAATTGCTACTATTGCTTATTTTATTGTTATAATTTGTGAAGAAATTGTGAAGTTGGTGAATTGAAGTCTTCAAATCTTTAACGATAATCAATTTTCAACAAGTTGTTCATCAATTCGATAAACTCGTTCCACCTCTTAATTTTTAATATTATAATTTTGTTTATTTTATTTATTTTCTATTATTTGATTAATTACGATGTTTTCCTTAAAAAAACTTTTTGGTAAAAATAAGGGAAAATCCAAGAGTGGCGAATCTAGTGGCCAATCTGTTCCTTCTCCACTTCCCCCGGCTTTCCGACCCAAACCCCGTACCCGTCCTACACCTGCTATTCTTGATAGTGATAATAGTTTATTATAATTTACTGAGAGCTAATTTTGCCATAATGTTGGAGCTGGTGAACAATTAGACCATGAATTAATGAATGCACTTTATTCTAATCCAACTATTGATGAAAATGATGAGGAGGAAATAGATTTTGATAAAACACAACCGGATGACGATACACCCACTAGTCCTGCTCCTGAAGTTAACCCAACTAATGATAATCCAAATTATACCCCGTCTAACCCTCTTTTTACTACCCCTACTTTTTCTAGACAACGTACTAAACGGACAGAAACATCTATTGTTTGGCCATTATTGATAAAATCATATCAGTTTCAATGGATAATGCTACTAGTAATACAAATGTTGTAGCTTTGCTTACCACTACACTAAGTCCTGCATTTAGTAACATTTTTCATGGTAGATGTATTTGTCATATTTACCATTTAATTGTGGGTGATGGTATGAGAATTTTAAATATTGAAATTGAAAAGGTTAAAATGGCTCTTAACTGGCTTTTTTATTCAACCATAGAAGTAGACTTAGAAAATATTTTAAAAGATGCGATGAATTTGGCCTAAGAGAAAGAAATGTTCTTAAACCTTGTCTAACTAGATGGAATTACATGTATGAAAGTTTAGTTGTTGCATATGAATATAGAAACCTCATAAACTCAACGTTTAATATTCATGTAAGTGATGATGATGAACACCTTACAAATACGAATTGGGCTAATGTTAAAATGCTTGTAGATTTTTAAAAAAAATTTCATATTGCTACAAATAAATTTTCTGTGCAATATTACCCTACTATTTCTAACTGTTTAGTTTATATTGCAGAACTTGCAAATTTGTTTGCTCATTTTTCAGAGGGTGGAAAAATTTATCAACTTACTATTGATTCTATGAGAAAAAAGTTTTAAAAATATTTTTCCCCATTCTCCCTATTTATGGTGTTGCTGCCTTATTAAATCCTACTATGAAATTAGGAGGTCCTCAATTTTAGTATGAAACTGTTTATAATGGTTTAGCACTTGAAGAAAAGGAGTTGTCTAAACTTCCGGAAGCAATAGCCTCAATTAAAATAAATACTCAAACTATTTATAATGCTTATCACGTTGCATTAGATTAGGCTAGACCAAATGCTCCAACTCCTTCTTCTTCTGATTCTCAATCATCTAAAAGAAGTGTGGGAGTAAGAGCATTTAGTGCTTCGGCGGGTTTCAGCGGTTCTCAAGGTTCTACTACTAGTGATTTTTCACAACTAAATGAGTTTGAAGTTTATTTGTCATAGGGAATTGAGGAAGTGAATTCCGACGGGTCCTTTAATATTTTGAAATAGTGGAAGGACAAAGAAAAATACTTTCCGATTCTTTCAAGGATGGCCCGAGATATTTTAACTATTCAAGCTTCAACAGTGGCATCAGAGAGCGCTTTCAGTCAAGTAAGACTTCAACTCGTGATTATAGAGCGTCTATGAGGGAGAGCTTAGAAAAATCAGAGATTGGATCCGTTTGGAAAGAAGAAATTTTGGATATGCTGAATCACAACCAGAAGTAGACGAAGCTTATGAAGAAATGCTAGCTGAAGTTGCGGAGGATACTGCTTCACCCGAAAGCGGCGATGACCAAGCTATTTTTCTGCCACCGCCAACAGAAATTCCTCCGGACCTTGATGGATTTATGAAGTTTGTAAGAGATACCATGTAACTTGTATGAACAAAAATTAGTATGTATTATGTAACTTGTATTTTGGCACATCTTGATTAGTTTCCTTTTCTTCTCAATGGTGGTATTATCACCTTATTGTGCTCATTCCATAGGGGAGATGAAGACTAAGAAAGATATTGCCATATTTTTTTTAATGCTATAATAAAATTATAACACATTTCTTTGAATATCTCTTTACAATATTTTTGTCTTTAAATTTGAATTAAAAAATTTAGGTCACATATAATTTACAAGGAATTGCCTTAGATATTTTTTATTACCACCTTTTTTTCTCTAACTTCTATAATTTTAAAAAAAATAATATATATATATATATATATCCGTTGGGCCCACTTAGCCTGGGACCATTAGTTTGTGGGCCCGAACCCGGCCCGATTCCTACAAAAAGACCACAAAGTCTGAGGCCGCGAAGCCCGTTTAATTTGGGACCGGCCCACTTAGCCCGTTTAGGCCCGGGACCGGACCGCTTGTGAGCCTTAATCTCCTTGATGCTATGGAAGTGTATAGAGCCCCTACCAAATGTCTCTTTGCATGGAAAGTTTTTGACAAGTAGACGAACACTTGTCATTTTCTTACACATTTCTTACAACTATAAATACCCACCTGGCCAAATATATAGACAACCCCTTTAACTTGACACCAATTTTCATTTTGGCACTTCATTTCAACTCTGTTCTATTTTGGCACTCCAACCCATTTCTTATGTTTCATTTTAACACAAAAAGCTGATCCACAGTAAAAAAAAAATGAAGAGCGAGTGTATAAACGCTTCTGAGGTGTAATAACTATACAATTAAATGTTGTCACCTGTTTTTTAATTCATGTCAAACAGATCTAACCCAAATACCCAAATATTCAAAACCCTAAATTAATAACTTTGAATGTGATTTAAACACATTGTTATGTTTTTGGCATCTTTGTTACTTTTGAAAGTAGCAAATTTAAGCTCTGTACTTTGAAGACTATATATCTAATATCCGATTTCAAGCCATTGTTGTTTGCGATCAAGCTAAAAAAGTCATTGTTCTTTGAAAAATCTATCATTTATCAATATGGTAAATATATTGATGATAATTGAATTAAATAGTGATGAATAATTTAAGTACTCAATTAAAAATTAATTATTTTTAACATAACATAAATTATTGTACTTAGCAAAAGAAAACTATAAATTAAACTAGAATGTAAAGGCAAAAATTAGATTATTATAATAGCAAAGAACCAGACTAAAAATATAAACGACTAATATGTACCATAAAATTTTAGAAACTTTATATTAAAATATATATATATATATATATATATATATATATATATATATATATATATATATATATATATAAAGTGTAATAATAAATTTAAATAGCTACTTCTATAGTCGGTTTTTTCGGTTATTTTTTGATTAAAATCAAAACCAAACCAAACCTAAAAAGTATCATTTTTTTGGTCAGTTTAGTTTGTTTTTCGATTCGGTTAGGTTTTTCGGATTTTTATGAACACCCCTACTTATAGTAGTCTAATATGGATGGAATTGATGAGACTTGTGACAAGGATAATATTTGACTGATAGAAGGATTATGTTATGTAGTGACATGTTAGATTAGTGGTGCCTTCCTATTAATTTCAGATGAAGATATGGATTCTATTAAATAAAGAAAAGAAGAAACTGACTGACTAAATAAAGGAATTAAAAAATGGCAAAACTCTGAAGCTTACCGGAGATGGAAATCGAAAGCAACCAATAAATTATTTAAGAGTGTAGATGAAAGAAATAACGGGGAAATCATTTAAATATGTATCCAACTGAAATAAAATTACCATTAAAATAGTGCCTCACGCGCCTATCAGGCAAGGAAACTCACCCAATATAACTAGTTAGCTTTTTGTGTTTAAATGAAACATAAAAAATGGAGTTGAAGTGCCAAAATGGAACAAGGCTGAGATGAAGTGTCAAAATAAAAATTGGCGCCAAGTTAAAGTGGTTTTCTATGTATTTGGCCTACCCACTTCCTATACCATCTTAAGACACCAACAAACATTTTGTTCTCTCATGATTGCTAATGATTAGTAATCATCACTACAAGACTTCTCATTCTCAATTACGCCTAGCTTTTTGTGTGTTCCAATTTTATTTTATAACCTGTGTTTATTTCATCATTCCAAACTTGCTGGTATTATTTAATTTTGTTGATTCATGTATCCTCTAAATAAATAAATAGAGGTAGGCTTGTTTAATCTTGAGGAAATATTTCACATTGCTGAAATAATTTCTTAGGACAGTACCCACCACGACTCAAGCTAATTCGTGTAAATCTGCTCACAAGTAATATTATTGCAGTATTGTTATTTTTTGGGTGTTATTTCCCTACACTTATGCTTTGGTTGAACTGAAGATAGCAATCTAGGTCCAATAGATGGTGGGGAAGAAGACAAGGAGAAGAGAGAATAGGGAGATAAGGGAATCGAGGGAACAATTGTTTGGCTTAATTTGTGAAATGACCAAAAAACCTCCCATGCTAATGTGCTGGCATTAAAATCTAAGGCCATTTTTGAGAAGTCATATATATATATAATGTTAACCTACTACAACCGCGTATGTAAAAGTTCGCAACTATAGGTATGCCTATCTCATACATATGTAAAAGTTTGGCATAAATTTTATTTGCTTCTGTTAATTATGAGTTATTATTGTTTGACCAAAAATGTAGAGCTAGGTTCAACCTATTAGATTTAAATAATGAAGAGTCAATGATAGCTAATAATAATATCCAAAAGATAAGGTTATCGATTTTATGACAGATAATATGTATACTGACCGAATGGTAATGAATGTGAGCACTAATAACAATATTCAATGGTCCAAAAAGATGGAAGATAGCATTAAATAGTGATAAAAAGCAATAAATGGCATTTAAGTAAATAGAAGCATGTGAGTCACCCGAAAAAGGGTGAGATATGTGAATATTCTTTCTAACAACGAAGAATGATTGATGAGCCTTAGAACACTTAGGTTGTTCTTGGATTGGGTGGAAAAAGCTAGACATGAATCTTAGTGGAAATGTTATTTTTGTATGCTTGTAATATGATCAGATTATCTCTATAAAGTCAATGTGTTTTCTTACAAATGAATATCTCATGCCCCTTTCATTGTGTCTCTTTCTATTTATAAGGAACATATTCCTAGAAACTCTAATAAGACAGGTGCAGAGAATATCCATTAGAATATTCTCTTTTGTGTCCTATCTTAAAATTAGCCATTGTAGCTCTCTCTAAGATGCTCGACCTCGACCTCGACCTTGATCTGCGATGACCTCACGACCTTGATCTTTGTTGATTCTTCGACCGCACCCTTCGTCACTTCGGGGATACTTCGACTTGGGGTGGATCTTTGTTGAGACTTTACTGATAGCACGTAGCGTCCGATGAAGGATGTCATGGTGCTGACGTGGCTTACCTATATCAAAGATATTTTTTGGCCCATACAGTTAGTCCCTATGCTTATCCAGGTCGTCCTCGCGAGCGAGGTCAATGAGCGGATAATGTCGTTTGTGGTCAAGCTTATCGAGCTGGCTATACAGGTCGTGGTCGTCATAGCGATCAGGCAACATGGCTATCTAAGGGCAGCATATTTTGAATTCTTTGAATTTCCCAGGAAGTCTATTGGAGCCATATGGCCCGAGAGAGAGAGAGATCGATGTCATGACGTCATGTGTCATGGTGACGCCATTTCCAGAAGCGTTACGTCGATTCACATGTGACCCTTGATGGGTTCTGTCTTTTCGATCTTCATGCTAATCATGACTCGCCGTTTCGATGCTGGTGCCCCCAAGCCTTATAAATAGGGGTGGTTTGTTGATTCCGAAACCGTTCCACACTACTACTACTACTACTTCATAAGTAGGGCTTCTTCTTCGTAGAACTCTTCTAACTCTCTGTAGTTTTCTTTTCTGCTCTACTTCTTTCCACAACAATGTCAGACCTCCCATCAGATATCCACACGGAAGATCATTCTATCCCTCTGTATGTTGTTTTCCCTGATTATAGGGAAGCCGACAGAGCGGCCGTTGAGGAGGAAATCCTTCCCGCGGTAGAGAAGATAATACCTTAATGCCCCGATGCTAAACCCGACTTCCACAAGGCGCCGAAAGTGGTGACAGAGAGGTTTAAATCTATAATGACGGTTGAGAGATTAACCGAATTCAAGGCCAAGCTCGGCCTACCTGGTCACGTGGATTTGGTTCATGCAGGCGATGACAAAGTGCGGGTTCATCGTCCCGGCTTCTGCGCCCTTTATGCGTATCCGTTCATAATCAACTATTCGTTCCCTTTACTGCCTTGATAGAAGTGTTATGCCACTACTACAATGTATACCCGACATCTCACCCCTTATATATTTAAGGTGGTCATGACGTTGACAAAATTCGCTAAATCGGCTGACGTCTACATAACAGTGCGCCACTTGATCCATCTCTTCGCCCCTAGTTTCTATCGATGGACGTTACTGAATCTTTGCCACCGTGGGGGGAAATGTTTGGTGGTGAGGATGTATGATAAGGTTGGTCAGCATTTATGACTTGACTATTTATTTATTAGGACCGAGGCTGTAGTATCCGCCGCCACCGACTTCCTGATGCTTGGAACCCTACTCGTAAGTGCTCGTATTTGTTTATCTACCCTTTTGTTTTTAGTTCCTCGTTGTGGATTGGTCAATTAGTTTTTCCTTTTCTGCAGCTATTGCTCGACCTCTCCAGATGGTGGCCCACATTACCGACTAGGTTAGGCATATCCTTCATCATACGGCGGGGATACGTGATTGATCGAGTTTGTCTCAGAGATGAAGGCCATCTCTTCCCTCGTCAGGTAGCCTATTCCCTACCGTTGACGTCGTGGTTCCTTCGCCTATGCCTGTTCCCTTCGGTAATTTCTTCTTTTCTCAATTTTCTTTAGGTTCAGTCATAGGGTCTACGAGTAGGTTGAGAGCCCCATGCCCTCGTTCTGAAGAGGAGGGCCCCTAAGCCTTCAGTCTCCGCCACTGTCTCGACTGCGACCGCTTCTGCCTTCATCCGAATTCTACCTGTCGCTGCTTCCGCCTCTATTTTTGCTTTGGCCATTGAGACTTCTTCCCCTCATCTATATTCACTCATCGATGAAGATGGTGAGTATTCGCCTAAAGATACGGACCTTCAACCTCGAAAGAGAAGGTCTGTGGATGTGGGTGACAGAATCGCTCTGGTCGTTGATGTGGCAGAAGGGAACTTCTCGTTGCGTGAGACAACAATGATTTTTGTGAGTGATGATGTTGAACCGAGTCTCGAGGCTCCGCCGGTGGGAGTTGATATAGGTTTGTATCTGCATTTCGAGGGGGCGGCTGCTGGCAGCCGTGACCTATCGCAGCGATATGAGGCTTTAACCTCTCAAACAACTGCGAACACTTTTTTGCCTATCGACGATAGGGGCAAAAATAGTGTTGAAGAGGGTAGGGGTGGGCATAATACCGGTCGAACCGAAAAAACCGGTCGAATCGTAAATTTTAGTTATTCGGTTTAATCGGTTATTCGGTCGGTGTGCGATTTATAAATTATTAAATTTTGGTGTTCGATACGGTTTATGATTTTGGTGCCTCGGTTGTTTGTTTAACCAAAAAACCAAACTATTCTATATGAAATATAGTATTTACTATTATGGGCTGGAACATACATATGGACTATGGAGGACTTTTGAAAGCCCATTTTGGAGTTTGGACCTAATGGCCTTATTATCAATTATTATTAACAAATAAAATAATAAGTAATAAGTAGATAGTAATTGACTTTAGTTAGTCTTTAATATTATCGAAGACCAATACCCCTAATTTCATTAGATTAGATTTTTTATTTTAGGGTTCACTACTTCACTTCACTTCTGACTTCTGAGTTCCGATTTCCGACTGGGGACTTTGTCTACCACTGCTCATCTAAGTCCGACTGTCGCTGAACCTCCGGCCTTCACTATTACTCCGCTGGCCACTGCTTAGTCTGCTCTTCGCTAATCCCCTGTTTCTTCTTCTTCTTCTTCTTCTTCTTCTTCTTCTTCTTCTTCTTCTTCTTCTACTGGTAACTTGTTTTTCCAGTGTTGAAATAGAAATAACAAGATTTGACTTTTGAAATAGAAATTGAAATTGATGGTTTTAAGGTCATAAAATACAAGGTTAGCAGCAGTGGCTGGAGCCAATTTTTTTTACAAAAGTGATTCAAATATAAAGAACATTGCCCAATGCTCATGAAGTTGTGAAGCTTTTCTTTTCATTTCTTTTTCTTGTGTTGTGGATGGTGGCTTTTATTCGTTGGCATTTATGCACTCGTACATAAATTTATTTAGCTATTATGTTACACAAATTCCTTTATGGGTACATATTAAATACAAGTATTCGCATAAAGGAATCTTGTATTTGATAAACTAGGACAATAACCGACCGAACAAAAATCGAAAACCAACCGAACCGTAGTTTCAAACACCGAACCAACCGAAATTATATTGGTTCGATTGTTGGTGCACCAAATTAATAACCGAACACCGAATAAACCGAACCGAACTTCTTGCAAACTTCACTGCACTTACACTCCCACCCCTAGAAGAAGGAGATGACTTAGGTTCCGATGTTGATGTTGACGACCTGAGGATGATCGACGAGGGGATTACCCAGCTCGATGTGAGGTTAGAAGGGGGTTCGAGGACTATCACGATCCCTATGGATCGTGACTTGTTGGTGGACACTAAGGAGGTATTCCCTGCCCTCGATACTCCCTATTTAGATGTTGAGGGAAAAGAACTTAAGGAGATAAATGATAGCGTTTTGTCGAGGAGCATTACTGGACTCGCTCTCAGGTTAAGTATTTGTTGTATGAACTTTTCCCAACCTTTTAGAGTATTCTAAGTTGTGACCTTTTTCTCTCTCTTTTCTTTTTGGTTTGTTGACGGTGATTTTGAAAATTGAGAGCGTCCGACGGGAGAAAAGGCGCAAAGAGATTAGCTGAAAAATAAATACACTGAATATCGCAGCAAGTGTCGGGATCTCCGAAGTCGGCTTCGCGAGGGCGGTGATGTGCGGCCCCTAAGGGAAGACTTGAAGAAAAGGAACGAGGAGTTGGTGCAAGCCATAGGGAAGTGCATCATCATCGATAAAGAATTGAGAAGTAGGGAGGAAGAGGTTGAGGTTAGCAGGGCCGTAGAGGCAGCTCGAAGAGTGTCGGTTTTAGTTGGAAGTCCTCATCGACGAGGTTGCCGAGAAACATGAGGAACTTGAAAAGGCGGAATCCTCTCATTTGGACACTCTAAGGAAGGCGGAGATGTTCGAGTTGGTGAATAAGATTCTTTGGGCTGAGCGGGAAAATGATCAATCGATGACGAGAGCTAACGAGGACCGGCTCAAGGAGAGGATCATGGAGTTGGAGAAGGACAACTCCGTCCTTCATGACCGGGTGACCGCTCTAGAGACCGAGAAGGCTCAACTACTTGTACGACCATCCTCTTCCCATGCTTCTGATTTTCCCAGTGTACCTCGGGAGGTAAACGAGGAGTGGATCCATGCCGAGGCCCGGCTATATGTGTTTTGTAACTTGCATGTAGCGGGCTCCGTTTCTAAGGATGCCCGGGTTAAGGCTCTTGAAGCTCGGGTCACTTGTGGATATGACCATGCCACGCCTCGACCTGAAGAGCAGGATGGGAAGAGGGCGTAGACCTTCTTGAAGAGGACGCTTGGTATGATACCGTTTACCCTCGGGGCGAAGGTGGCGAGGACGTCGGGGACCGAGGTGATAAGGGCATAGAGGGCTGTGATGATGAGGGCCAATAGTTTATCTTTTAGGCTTTTTGTTGTATTTTTGCCCGCATCTTTAAGAGCCCTTGTAATAAAATATTTATCCACGTATGAATGTTTAAGTTGTTTTATGCGCCTTCTTCTCTGTTAGTTGTTTTCGCACTTGCGTACTTTGCTTTTGTTGTTTGCTTGTTATGATTTCTGCTCTTTCTATTGTCGTTGCCTTCTAGTTGGCCGTATCCTTATTGACGAATATGTATAGGCCATATCTGCCCTTTGTTTATATAGGTCGCGTGTGTGTGCACTATCGATTGGTTAGGTTTGAACCCGGTCAGACTTAGCTTCTTGTTCGGTCAAGTTTATCCTTCTATCGAAACGTGCCCGAGGGCCACTAGGTGTCATTTGAACTTGGTCGATTTTTAACCTCTTTAAATAATGACCGAGGGCCAGTAGGTGTTGTTCGAGCTGAGTCGAGCTTAACCTTTATTAATGTGCGGCTGAGGGCCAATAGATATTGTTCGAGCTGGGTCGAATGTAACCTTTGTTAATCGCGGTCGAGGGCCGATATTTGTTATTCGAGATGGGTCAAACTTAAACTTTGTTCATCGTGGCCGAGAGTTGATAGGTGTTGTTCGAGCTGAGTCAGACTTAACCTTTTATTAATCGCGGCCGGAGGCCGATAGGTATTGTTCGAGCTAGGTCGAACTTAACCTTTTATTAATCGTGGTTGGGGGCCGGTAGGTGTTGTTCGAGCTGGGTCGAACTTAACCTTTTATTAATGTGTGGTCGAGGGCGGATAGGTGTTGTTCAAGCTGGGTTGAACTTAACCTTTGTTAATCGCGGCCGAGGGTGGGTAGGTGTTGTTCGAGCTGGGTCGAACTTAACCTTTGTTAATCGCGGCCGAGGGCCGGCACGTATTGTTCGAGTTGGGTCGAACTTAACCTTTTATTAATGGCACCGCCAAGGGCCAAAATGTAGATCTGATAAACGTAAGTTTCTTATTACTTTGACGTTGTTGATCTGACTACATGACTGGAGAAAGTTACAAATATTTTGCATTGGTTGCATTCCAGTCCCAATCTATCTAGTCCATTCATTGCTCGACTTGGAGAGCATTGAGTAGTTAGGTAATGAAAGAGAAAAACAGTCCCTCCCTCGCATACTTCGACTCGAAGTGTCCCTTTTTTCGCCTCGTTAAAAACCTCCTTGAGAAAACCCTAATAGGACAAAACTCAAGTGAGGGAAAAAGAGTACGACTTGGGGACACTTCTTTCTTTTAGAAGTTGAAGTATTTGAGGTGGCTGGTGTTCCAATTGATCGGTAATTGTTTTTTTTTCATTGTCTCTAATTGGAACGAACCCTTATTTGCTTTGGCTGTAATTTTGTACGGGTCGAACCGGTTCATTCCCAGTTTGCCTTCCGGTAGGCCTTTGCTCGCTTGAGTTTTGGCTTTGAGTACGTAGTCCCCAACTTTGAGCAGTCAGACCTTTGCTTTCTTGTTGTAATAACGTTCTGCTTGTTGTTTCTGGGCGACCATCCTTATGTATGCCATATCTCTTCGTTCGTCGATCTCATCGAGTTCCTGCTTTCTACTCTCATCATTTCAAGTACCGCTTTTGTGGGAGTACCTTAAGTTGTGTTCTCCGACTTTGACTGGTATGACTGCTTTGGTCCTATAGACCAGAGAGTAGGGTGTCTCTCCTGTGCTCGTCTTCGGGATAGTTCTATACGCCAATAATACTTTTGGGAGTATCTCCGGCCACAGTCCCTTGGCGTCTTTGAGCTTTTTCTTCATGATGTTTAATATGGACTTGTTGGAGGATTTTGCCTGCCCGTTACCCACCGGATGATACGGGGTTGAAATTATCCTCTTAATATGCCATTTCTCGAAGAATTCAACGATTTTCTTTCCTGTAAAATGGGATCTGTTGTCGCAGTTGATCTTTTTGGGTAGGACAAATCGATAAATGATATTTCTCCATATGAAGGTGATTACCTCTTGTTCACGTATTTGGGTGAACGCTCCTGCTTCCACCTATTTAGAGAAATAGTTAGTTAAAACCAAAATGAATCGTACATTACCTCGCCCTGCTAGGAGAGGGCCCACAATGTCCATTCCCCACTTAATGAACGGCCACAAAGAGGTGACTGAGTGGATATGTTCGCCTGCTTGGTGAATTATTGGGGCGTATTTCTGACATTGTTCGTATTTTATTATGAACTCCGAGGCATCCTTTTTCATGGTGGGCCAATAGTATCTTGCCCATATGAAACACCTAACGAGTGCTCGATTGCCGGAGTGAGCACTATAATGGCCTTCATGGACTTCTTCGAGGACGCACTGGGTTTGGTTTGGGCCAAAGCATTTCGCCAGAGGGCCATCGTATGTCCTCTTGTAAAGGTCACGGTGTAGGAGTTTGTATCTGGCTGACTGCATTCTTAGTTTTTTGGCTTCCTTCTTGTCGTTTAGGAGTGTGCCAACCTACAAGTAGGAGATAATACGATTGCGCCAATCCCATGTTAAACTTACAGATCTTACCTCGATTTGGTCTAGCGACGAGTTGAGGAGGTGGATTACACTTTTATCCCCGGTCGTGAGGCTTTTGGTAGATGCGGCCAATTTGGCGAGCCCGTTTGCTTCAACATTCTACGCACGCGGGATCTGGTCGAGCTAGCATTCGTCAAATTTGGGCAGCAGCTTACAGATCTCGGTCTGATATTTTTGCAACCTTTGTTCTTTGATTTGGAAAGTCCATGCGACTTGATTGACTACGAGCTAGGAATCACAACATAGTTTTAACTGCTTCGCCCCATACTTGAGTACTAGTCTCAATCCTGCAATCACGGCCGCATACTCGGCCTCGTTGTTAGTCATATCTGGGCATCTTATAGACTGGCGGATTACTTTGCCGGTGGGGACCTCGAGTACGAGTCCCAGTCCAGATCCGGGGGAGTTGGATGCGCCGTCGGTGTACAGAACCCGTAGGTCTTGTGTTTGGAGAGAAGCTTGGACAACTTCCTTCTTAACCTCAGGCATTATCTTTGCGCCGAAGTTTGCAATGAAGTTGGCAAGCACTTGTGACTCTACTGCCGTTCGCGGTCGATACGTGATATCGTGATCGCTTAGCTCGATGGCCCATTTGGCCAGCCTCTCCGATAATTCAGGTTTATGTAAAATTCCTCTTAGAGGAAAGATAATAACGATCGAGATATGGTGGCACTAGAAATAAAGCCTGAGCTTTCGTGAAGCTACGACAAGTGCCATGGCTAGTTTCTTGAGGTGTGGGTACCTCGTCTCGGCGTCGATGAGTGTTTTGCTAATGTAATAAATGGGATATTGCGTACCTTTACTTTCTCGGATCAGGAATGCACTCACTACTACTTCGGATATGGCCAGATAGATGAAGAGATGTTCCCCGGGTTTGGGCTTCGAGAGCAAAGATGGTGATGACAGATACACCTTCAATTCTCGCAGAGCTTGTAGACCCTTGGGAGTCCACTCGAGGCCATTATCCTTTTTGAGTATGAAAAAAAAACTTGCGACATTTGTCAAATGACTGGGAGATGAATCTCGATAAGGCAACGATTTGACTAGTCAACCTTTGGAACTGTTTCTTGGTAGTCAGGAGCTCTGGTATCCCTTCGATAACTTTTATTTGGTATAGGTTGACCTCTACCCTCCGTTGTGACACTAAGAAGCCCAAGAACGTACCCGAGGCTACGCCAAACACGCACTTCTTTGGGTTCAGTTTCATTCTGTATCGTATAAGTATGTCGAAAGCTTCCTTAAGATGGTCTATGTGGTCCTCTTCCTTAAGATGGTCTATCGTATAAGTATGTCGAAATCAACATTTAATTTGTGTATGGTGATCTCCTTAGGGATGCCTGGCATATCTACATGGCTGAAGGCAAACAAATCTGCATTAGTTATTAAGAATTGACTAAATTTACCTAGTTATCGAAGTTTGCTGCCGATGTAGGCCGTTTTGCTGTAGTTGATGGGATCTAATTGAACGGGGTTGAGGTCCTCTATAGTTGAGTTCGTGACTTTGACCATTTCAGGATTCGTGATGACGTCCTTGGTCCCCTCTTGTGCCGACCTCGGCCCTGTTGATTGCTATGCCTTTTTTTTCTTGTCTTTTTTCTGTTGGGTTGTCGTTTTGTCCAAGGCGATGTTGAAGCAGTCCTAGGACGTGTGTTGTTCTCCCCGTATGCTGAATATCCCCCAAGGTGTTGGGAACTTGATTACTTGGTATAAACTGGAGGGGACAACTCTCATGGGATGTATCCGTGGTCGCCTTACTATAGAATTATATGTGGTGGCCTGATCCATGATGTGGAATGTCATCTCTAGCGTTATGCCGTCGGCCAAGACTGGGAGTATAATTTCTCCCGACGTCCGTTCAATTGTATTATTTAAACCTGTTAGTGTGATGCAGCACGACACTATCTTGTACTCGAGTCTCATCTAGGTGAGGACACGGGGATGGATAATGCACACTCCACTTCCATCTTCCACCATGATATGTTTGACATCAGTATCTAAAATGCGCAAAGTAATGACGAGAGCATCATTGTGAGGGAAAGTCAAACCGTCGAGATCTGGCTCGTCGAAGATGATACTTTCTTGGAGTCCGTCATACTATTTATGGGTGATGGATCTTGTGAGCTTGTGAACGGCAGGATCCATGAGTGGCCACTTCACTTGCCGCTGATGATCATGTTGATGGTGCGAGCTGGTGATGGTGGTTTTGGAGGACCTTGGCGTTCACGTCCCTTGGCGAAGTTATTTCTACCCATGTCGCTCAACAGCTCTTTGAGGTGTCCCTACTGCAACATGTTCACGACCTCTTGCCTGGGGGCGATGCTATCTTCTATATTGTGTCCGTGCTCTTGGTGGAACTCGAGAGGGCGTTGTATTTTCTTGTGCCTGGATCAGACCTCATCTTGGGTGGCCACTTCACTTTCATTCCGAGTTTCTCCAGAGCATAGACTATTTCTGTAGGCGACACACAAAAAATGTGAGTTATATAATAATGAGGGCATACCTCTCTCGTTCCGGTGAGTCCCTGTTCTCGGCTTGGGCGGGTTTTCATCATAGCGCAAAGGAGGTGGGGTGGGCCCCCTGCTGTATGGCTGATGTCGCTCCCTATTGGGTTGTGAGACTGGGTACTCCCTCATTATGTTATCTCTTAATTATTTCCTAGACTCAGCTTGTACTGAGACAAGCCACCGAGTTGGTCCGTTAAGGTCGTCATTATCTGCTCGGACTTCGGCACAGTAAGCATTATGGATTTCGTCCCAAGTGGTTGGAAAAATATTTCATCAACCGGCTCAGCAGTTAACTGGTTGCCCTTGAACCATCTCTATTCAACCCGTTCTGAGAAGTCGCGACTGCCATCCCCTCGAACATGTTTGGTAGGGTCATCTTTACCCTGTTGTTTCGGGCGAGGAAGTCCCTCTCTAAAGGACTGCTTAATGGAGAATATATCGTTTTATTCTCGTTTGAGCTTTCTTGGCTCCGGCATGCGCCGTTACAAACTTATCGGCCATTTCTTCGAAGGTTTCTGTGGAGAGGGTTGGTACTTGTGAGTACCATGTTAATGCCCATCCCGTAAGAGTTTCGCGAATTTCTTCAGCAAAACAAAGGTACCTTGTTCCTTGATGAGGTCATTGCCCTTCACTGCGATAACGTAATGAGTCACGTGATCTTCGAGATCAATCGTTCCATCGTATATCCTGAGATACAATGGCATTTTGAAGGTCTTTGGTATGGCATGTGGGGCCGCTTCCTCGTTGTACGACTGCTCTATGAATCTACCGACGTCCCTCTTTGGTAGTAGCTTAGGGGCGCCCGGTATCTTGTCGACTCGTTCTTGGTGTTCTGTCATTTGATCTCTGAGCGATTTGTTTTCGTTCTCCATCTCTTCCATCCTCTTCAGAACAACGGCGAAGGTGTTATCACCTGTATTGCTAGTAACATTGTGAGTTATACCTGGTGTTGGAGGGTCTGGTTGGTCGCCCTGTTTGTCTGCTCGTTGCACTATATGGGCTTTCGTGGTCTCTGTAGTCATGCATGGAATAGAGTTGTTGAGCACGCTTGCCAGCATATCGGTCAACCACGCTTCGAGGAGCTTTTTCATGGCCGGTGGGGCCTCTTCCCCTTGGACGTAGAGGTCCTTTTTTCGTTTGGTTTTGTCATGCTACAATGGGGATGAGGCGACCTCTCGCGCCTGGGGGAGGCAGTGCGTGTCACATCATCGCCTAATGTTTCAAGCTCTCGTTGATAGTAGGGGTGGACATAATACCGGCCGAATCAAAAATTTTGATTTTTCGGTTTAATCAGTTATTTGGTCGGTGTATGATTTTTAAATTATTAAATTTCAATTTTCGGTGCGGTTTACGATTTTGGTGTTTCGGTTTTCGGTTAAACTGAAAAACCGAAGTTATGAGACACGAGTTGAGAAAATCAAAGATATGGCTCATACTCATCGGATATTAATATATTAAGTTTGAACATACCTTTGCACTTTCAACCATCTTCTTCCGAATCAGCTGGTTAACGTTAATTAAAACTAAATCAGTAGCATATATTACATTTCACAAATTAATTTGGCTATGTTTTACCTGTTTCTTAAGAACATCCAAGCTCTTAGTATGCATAGGGGACTGTGGCAAGACACCATTTGAAGGAGGCAATCCAATCAAACCACATAGCAAAGTCTAAGGAGATGTTTCAACACATGTCAATATTATTGGTCTTGATTATTAAAAGTTAAAACAACAATAGAAAATGACGGATGATAGAGGATCCAATAATTAGCTGCTGCCTGCTGAAGCGTAAAGTATGCAAGATTTCCAATGTTACAATGTACTAGAAAAGCGAGCAGTCTATGAGTCAACACAGAAAAATTTTGCACCGTAAATAACCGAAAAATTAAATCGAAAATAATCAAACCGAACCTTGAAAAACCGCACCGAACCGTAAATACTTTGATTTGATTTGGTTATTAATATTATAAAACCGAAAACCGAATCGTACTTTCATATTAATCGACCGAACCGACCGACGTCTACACCCTAGTTGATTGCATTCATGAGGTTCCTAGGGAAATCACTTGTCACTTTACTCCTATCTCCTTGGTTACCTACCATGTAGGTTTCCGTACGTGCAAAGAAAAAGAAAGATCTTCGAGGTTTGTTAAGTTAGTGACTCACGTGAGTTGTAGATCTAAAGGAAACTAAAAGATTAACTAAAAAGTCCTCATAGACGGCGCCAAATTGTTTGACCAAAAATATAGATCTTGGTTCAACCAAATAGATTTAAATAATGAAGAATCAATCTTTGCTAATAATAATATCCAAAAGATAATGTTATTGGTTTTATGATAGATGATATGTATATTGATCGAATGGTAATGAATGTGAGCACTAATAACAATATTCAATGATCCAAAAAGATGGAAGATAGCATAAGTAGTGATAAATATCAATAAATGACATTTACGTAAATAGAAGCGTGTGAGTCACCCGAAAAGGGTTGAGATGTGTGAATATTCTTCATGACAATGAAGAATGATTGATGAGCCTTAGAACACTAAAAAGCTAAACATGAATCTTAGTGAAAATGTTATTTTTGTATGCTTGTAATATGATCAGATTCTCTCTATAAAGTCAATGTGATTTCTTAC